>NW_009230263.1:0-32623 GCF_000690835.1 Fulmarus glacialis
AGGGCGGGCTCGAGGGCCCGCGGGGAGACGAGGAGAGTGGTCTCCCGTTAAAACCCACAGCGGCCCCTCTCCTGAGAAGAGAGCTGACGCTGTTCCCCTCCGGGAGTTCGCGGGCGCCTCGACGCCGGCGGATCTGCGGGCGTTTGGCCTGCGGGAGTGCCCTGAGCGGAGAGCTGTAGCTAGGCGAGGGGAGAAGGGAGCCGCCTGGGGCGTCCCGCCTCCTGCCCGCCGCACTCATCTCCTCGGGACCCGCTCTTCGGGGAAACGGAGTGTGAGGGGTGCTCGGGGGAGCCGGAACAGCGTCCTGACCCTCCCTTTCACATCTCGAGGGGAAGGGGAACGAAGAAAGGCAAGATTTGTTTTTAAAGGGGGAGTAAAACCGCGATTTTAACTTTTTTTTCTCCCCCAAACAGCGGTACTCTTTATTTATCTAGCATTTTGTGCTTATGCCTCTAGTAACACAAAGCATTTCATAAATATTAGCCAGAAAATCTTATTTCCACTGAATTACACCAATGGGCCATTGTACGTGGGCTTGTGATTCAGTAGCAGCCTATTTTACAAGAAAGAGAAGCAAAGTTTAAGAGCCCTTGCTCAAGCCTATTTTCCTATTCTTTCAGTGGATGCACTTGGTATATTAGATCATTATTCACTTTGATCTTTAGCTTTGAGGCTTTACATAGCTTCCTCATTAGACCTTAGGTGTTTCATCAATGAATCTTTGGTGACAAAAGCCCAAAAGAAGCGAGGCCAACTATTCTCCTCTGTAACAGAGCACAAGGGCAAAACAGAGGAAAATTACTAAATCACTGTAGCCAAAATCATAATGCTAAATGAACATTTTCCTCTCTTTGTTGGTTTTAAACGAGCATTTATTGGAAAGCTGATAAGAAACTTTAAGTGATAAGCTACAGTTAAAAGACCATTGAAAATATTCTTATCTCTTTGAATCGAATAATCATACATTTACTTTTGTATTTCATGCAAAAAAAAGGTATCTTAGTCATATCCTTGCAAGATGGGGAGAAAAAAGGTCTGGAAAAAAGACCAGCATGAGAAATCAGTCACTTAAAGCTTGGAAGCAGAGGTTAAGGCTCCGTTCTCAGAATTACATGTGCTCTTTCACCCTTCAAACAGAAGGACCATATGTTAAGGTATCTTATTTCTTGTTGTATTTTACAGACTGGAATATCTCATAAAACAATGTCTGATACGTTACAATATGAAATATACTTGATTTACATTCTCTCTACAACTGTTCCAAATAAATCTTGACCAGGACTAACAGAAACAAATTTACAAAGTTATATTTTAAAAATTCTCCTGCATGACATCAAGCTTGATGGATACAACTAAAACATACAAGCAACTGGAAGAAGTTGGTTTACAATGAATGTTTTATTTCAACCTTCCATATACATCTTCCGTATAAAACTACTGAAATGCAGCCATCTGTTGTGGAACAGGCAGACACACACAACTTTGACACAGAACAATATGTAGGAGTGTAATCCTTATTGAATGACCTGGGGCAAAATAATCCCTATCTTTGCCAGTAAAGCCAAAAACATATTTAAAGTCCCCCTATAGCATACAGGACCTCAGACAGAAAGGTAGCTATATTATTACAAATGGTGTAAAACACAATGTACCTTCTTGGAAAGAGTCATATTCTCCCTGGTAACTGATTAAACTTTTGGTGTTTGAAAAAACTACAATATTTCTTCCCAAATTATACCAATTTCCTCTGGTTTACAACAGAGAAAGACTTACTGGATGTCTGAAGACTTGTTTCTCACCAGGACTATAATAATATAGGAATTATAAAATTATCACATTTTACTCTATAGTTCAAACTCAAACCTGCACATAACAAGTGCAGTACATTGTTTTCTCCAATGAAATTCACTAGAATGTAATAAAACACGAGGAAGACAAAAAGGATGGGAAATTACGAGCCTTGGGCCATAGAAAGCAGGATGTGGTTAGCTGGGAGAAGCCTGCTGAGTGTAGTTCTTACTCTCCAGGAATGGCAGGAAACACCAACTTCTTAAGGATTGATTGCTTTCTTGCTACTGAAATCTATACAAAGCTTGAAAAGCAGCTTGATCAAGGACTGTCAGTATTAGCTTTCATATTCATAAATGTTTAAAAGTCTTGAGTCAAAACTTTTAAAATTCATGATTTAAATGTATTTATCCCTACTCTCCAACAGTAAACTAAATGGTTTTTTACACGTGTCCACTCTGCTGTCTATATGCATGTGGTAGTCTCAGGAAGTTAGTTTGGTAGGTGTACATCAGTCAGGAACAGGTGTCAGAGTAATATCCATTACTTCCCTTAAAGCACCAGTTGTCTGACTGGACAGTGTGCCTGCCTATTTATAAGCAAAAACTGTAGATGCAAAAATTAATATTCATACATAATAGAAGCATTAGGACGTGTTAGTACCCGCACTCTCAGGGGGGAGATTCAGTTTCTTACTTCTTGTACCTTTTGATGCAGCCAACGGGACATCTGAGGACTACGTGTGAAGAGGCTGAAACTGAACTGCATGCTCCCTCGGGTATGTAGGTTCTGTAGAACTTATTGCAGTTACATTTTCCTTATTTGCTGGGTCAGCATAACAAGCAGTATTTTCATCATTTAAGTCTTTGTTCCTAATATTGCAAGTACACCTAAATATTTGTAATTTTGCCTAAATTACTGTTCACTCATATTTTTGTTTTGTATGACTAGTGTTATTCCATTTATCCAATGATCTTATCAAGCTGCCACTGACCATGGTAGACTTTACGTGGCTCTAATAGAGTTCTCACCTCTGATTTACCTTTGGGTTCCTGATTTAAAGCTCAGAACACAACAGACTATTACAGAATCATTATTTATTTGAGACTTCAGCTTATTAAAATGCACACAGCTGAAGACCTATAGAAGCAGGGTCTATTTTGGGAAATAGTTTGTCACAAATACCGCATCTAGTGAATATGTCCTTGATGTGACTCACCACAGTTCTGATTAGCATGTTGCTAAGTAGGTGCTGGCTTCCTTAGTATTCCAATATATCACTTGCCAATTTCTATTAGGCACATGGAAATTACCATTGCACTGCTTTTTCCAATATTCCTGTGGCCATTTCTTTTTTTCTTTATACTTGCATGTGGGTTAAAGTATGAAAAAATAGATGAGTATACTGTCATATCAAGACATCCATGATGAACCGTTTTCAAAAACTCTGGATGCTTTCTTCTAAAAATTCATGGCTTTCTCTTTTATACCTTTTGTCCCATAGTTCAAAGGTTAGGCTATTTTCATCCCTAAGGAAACTTATTTCATTATCAGCTATGTTAAGGTTGTTTCTTTTAAAAGATTTGTTATATTGTTTTCATATAGAGACTACAAACATGGTGGCAAAGAACTTACATGCCTGAAAGCCTTTTTTTTCCTACCACAAGATACTTTCTTCCTGCAAACAGACACCTTTTGATCCAAGTCTTCCATTTGTTTTATACCTTGTTTTATGGTATTAAATATCAGAAATGGGCTCGCAGGAACCTCATAAAGTTCAGTAAGGGGAAGTGGGAAGTCCTGCACCTGGGTAAGAATAACCCCAGGCAACAGTAAATGGGGGCCACCCAGCTGAAAAGCAGCTTGGCAGAAAAGGACCTGGTGGTCTTGGTGGACACCAAGTTGAACATGAGCCGGCAATGTGCCCTTGCTGCAAAGAGGGCTAATGGTATCCTGGGCTGCATTGGGAGGAGTGTTGCTCGCAGGTTGAGCATCATACTGGTTGAGGCCACACCCGGAGAGCTGTATCCAGTTCTGGGCTCCCCAGTACAGGACAGACATGGACATACTGGACAGAGTTCAACAATAAGCCATGAAGATGATGAAGGGTCCGGTGTATCTCTCCTATGAGGAAAGGCTGAGAGAGCTGGGACTGTTCAGCCTGGAGAAGAGAGGGCTCAGGGCCGATCTTGTTAGTGTATATAAATACCTGAAGGGAAAGTGCAAAGAAGATGGAGCCAGGGTCTTTTTGGTGGTGCCCAGTGACAGGACCAGAGGCAATGGGCACAAACTGAAACACAGGAGGTTCCCTCTGAACATCAGGAAGCACTTTTACTGTGAGGATGACCGAGCACTGGCACAGGTTGCCCAGAGAGGTTGTGGAGTCTCCATCCTTGGAGATGTTCATCGGGACATGGTCCTGGGCAACTGGCTCTAGGTGGCCCTGCCTGAGCAGGGGGGGTGGACCAGATTCTGTATTGTAGAAAAGATATGCAAAAAAGATTTTTTAAACGATTTTATGCCTCATTCAACTTGTACATTTGTATTTTTTATATTGTGTTACAGAGTCAGCACTGAAATAGCCAAAGGTTTATCAAGATTTTTGTTGACTCTGAACTGATTATGTTTAGTTTCTACTGTTCCTGTGTACCCATATGTGTGATGAAAAAAAAATACGTATAGTATCCACAAGTAACTACTATTCTGCTAACCATAATTTTACATTAATGAAGGGCTATTCTTAACTCTCCTTGTTAGGTATTGGCCTGCAGCATGTTTCCTTGAATGAGTTAAGATACTACAGTAGAACAAATAAATGAGTAAATCTTTCATGTTACGGAAAACATCATCTGTGAAGTCATTCAGACTGTGATCCCAATTCCATTTTCATCCTTCCCTCCCCAGTTGCTCCAGATTTCTGCCAGTCTTAGTCATCATCTTCATTATGTTCTTCAGCTCTTGTAAGAAGAAAATATTTTTACTTGCTTTAAGCACTAACTCTGGAGAGTTAGATACGTCTCTATTCCTAGACATAACCAAAATGATTAACACCAGTTTTCCATCAAGTGTAATTGAATTTTAAATTGCATCTCCTTGTATCTTTTGCTGGTGACATTAGGATTTTGCCATAATTTTTTGTTGTTGTTGTTTCAGTATGGCATCAATGATGACTAATTCTAAACACAGCTACACTCTGCTTGGCCTGAACTCCTGCTATCCAAGTAGAACACATAGTACGTAGAATGTATGAGACCTAGAGAGCAGGTAGCAGGTAAATTTTGGCATTCCACCTTATTGTTCTTTTTAGGTCTTAAAAGCTAACACACTGTATCAGAACAGTCTCTCCAGTTTCTAGTGCAGTAAGTAAGTGAGGCAATACACTGCAGTGAGTTCACCACCTTTTTCATTATATTCACGTATGCCATGATCCAAAGGGCTTTTTTCTTTCCTTTAGGCATTATTGCTAGTGCACATAGTCCTGGAACTGCATGCACATATGCCTTGATCATATGATGTGCCTGTAGGCATCATGACGAACTTTATTTTCTCTGCTCTGAATATTTTGTAAAATTAAAAGAGTCTTTTCTAATTTTGTTTTAAATAAGGTGCAATGATTTTACAGCTCTCTGTCCCAGTATTGGCTTTGTACATGTATTTATTAAAAATCTAGATTTTCACATTTTCCGTTATATACTTGCTAATACTCACTTCATATCATTCTAATGATGCAAAACATACCAATATTATCATGGTGGAAAGACTTGTTGTGTATATTCTTTTTCTCTTATGTCATATTTGGATATAAATACTTCCTCACTACTCCTTCTTGATCCTGTACTCTAGCTATAAAGGAAGGCTATGCTATTGCTAAATTCCTCTGCTAGGAGCTTTTGCAAAATTGTGTGCTCCTTACTTTCCTATTTTCCTGTGTAGTATGCTTATAAAAGTGGTTTGCTTTGTGCACTTTGTGACTGTCTTCTCTAGTGCTGGGCAGTCAACATGTATTACAAACCTTGATGCATCTGGTCCTCCCACATACCTCTTTCATTGTTCTGAACGTGGGTGATGCCAAACCCACTGCACCCTTGTCTTTGTTATACCTGTCTTCTTTCTGGTTGCACCTCTTTCAGCACAGTGTTGTGTGCTAATGAATATTCTCTTTCGTTCTTAGGACAGCTTTTTCCAATGTGAAATTGTTCGTTACTAATTTTTTCTCTTATATTCAATCCTGTCTTTCACAGACTGTCTTTCCTAACTACCAAGGCCTCATCAGCCATAACTTATCAGTTGCCTTAGTAAGACCTTGATGTGTCTCACAACATTTTTCTTTGTATGGTGATGTTTTCTTTAAAAAGAAACAGAACTCAATTCAGAATGATAATCTGTGTTTTCCTATCTGCTTGTATGAGTTTACTGGATACCTGAGCTTGGAAAATACCCCTGCCTTTTTCCTTGTTACCTAGTGGAACGAGTGGCTATTCAGGGTGAAGAATATTATCTACTCCAACCCTGAAAGAAATCTGCTATGTTAGTATCTTCTATATACCATTATTTTCTGCAATACTTCTTTTCTGATCTACCTATGACCCATTTCTTTCATTATTCTGCATGAAAACTGTAGATAGTTTCTTTTTTTCTGATAATATATCAGAAAATACTATTGTTCAGACTGCTCAGATCCTCAGAGAGCTAGGGTAAACTAAAGTTATTATATAATAGAGGCCATTTGGTGATGGTAGTTTATTGCATTTGATTTTAAACAGAGTTAACTCAGACAAAGTAATCATGAAGCAGTCTTATAAAAAACATTTCTTAAGCTTCTCTTAAGGGGGAGGAGGGATAACAGTAAAATGTCCATCTTTCTTTCGGAAAAAAAATATTGTTTAAAATGCTGGAAGATGTTTTTTTTAGTCCAGGTGCTCACCTGCACCAGCTACTTCTATGAAAATGAGCCAGAACGTACTTCATGAAAACTTTGTAGATTATGATGAGACCAAAGTACACACAAAAATAATGACACTTTTAATTGACCTTCAAGAGTCTGCATATCTGAAGCAAGATTGTGAAGCGAAGTAGCAGCTGTAGGAGACCCCCAAATGAACTGTTGGGGAAAAAAAACATAAAGCACTCTAACCCATTCATCTTCTGTTTAGGAATGGGAACATGCTCCTTCTGCACCTTCTGTGGGTAACAGATGAAAGAGGATGAACTCGCCATGAAAGACAGCAAGACTCAGTTGCTGCTCAAAGTATACAGGCAAATCAGTATGTGAAATATTGATTTTATAAGTGCTCCAACTCTGCCAGGCATATGTCCTACAACGGAAGGATCAAGCAGTGCAAAATGTTCTTAGTATCCTATGTTCTTGGTATCTTTTGTGATGCAGGGAGATAAGGGATAGAAACAGAATCATCAAACAGTTGCCATCAGAGATTTGCTCAGCTCACTAGCAATATCTGTAAAGGCTAGTGTGTTTTTATGTCTAGCTCCAAATAATGTCATTTGCACTTTTAACACAAAGTAGTTCTGTTTTCGAAGGCCCAATGCTTTCAAGCCACCTATCAATACCAGCTCCACACTGAAATGTTGATGTAAATGTTACATATGTATCTCATTGCTTAATTTTGTAATATCACAAAGCAGGTAGCCAATATATGCAAAACAATTTCAGCTGTGTATATATTGATAATTATTAGCAATAGAAAAAGAGAGTACCTATGGTGGCAAGGCAGAGTTGTGTCAGATACTACATTTATTAATTTTGTCTCACAAGAAAATCACTCTTTAAATCCATCACATAAGTTTAAATTCAGTTCTAATGGAACTTCTAATCATTGAGGTTTGATCTTATATTTTGAAATAAAATGTTTCCTTACTTAACTTTCTCTAAATTTTTGCAATAAGAAAACTAAGTATTCTCACTTTAAGTTTAGCATTTCTTGCTTTAGACAGGAAATAGACTAGGTAATTTCCATTTCAGTAACAGTCTGATTTCATTTTCGGTTCAGACATGAACTGAAATTTAAGGTGCCTGCTCTGCAATATGTTGCTGCATTAGAACAGTAATCTTGAGTTCTTTGTAATAATTACCTATTTTATAATAACTATATGAAATACATAGCCATATATTTATTTCTTTATTTGAGATAAAGTAGTCTGGATGGAAGTATCAATTAAAATTGTTTATCAAGATTCATTCTTCCATTAATTGTCTCACTGTAGGAGGAAAACAATATTTGTATCATGCATTGTTTAAAAGCTGAGTGGTCACAGCATCAGGTAGCATAATGCAGAGATAAGGGGAGAGTTATTACAATAGTTGTCACAACCCCTCATATTAGTTTAACGGTTATAAGGTGGTATTTTGTTAGCTGTCTTACAGCCTCCTTCACTGCATGCCGTTTTAGGAGTGTTTAAAGAGGTTAGGTAATTCCAAAATTTCACCTTAAAAGACGAAAATCACTTTTACCTGCCCTATTAAAAAAAAATGCAGGACACGTTATAATAGCAAAGAGTGTATTGGAATTCTTATAGTGTAACAAGAAAAAAAATCTACAAAAGTATCAAATCTAGTTACATTTGGAAAAAAAAAAATTGAGCACTAATAAATCCCAGGGGGAAGCGCTCTGGAAATACAGGCTGGCAGTTGTATATTAGGTGATTGTCTTTCGAGACTTGAAGAGCAATTCTAGAGGTTGTCCCAGATTTGTGAGTCCTAAATGTGTTGTGGAAACAAGACAGAACACATAGAATAAAGCAATATAAGAAGAGTTGAGAGTGCTGTTGCTTTGGGGGGTGGTAAAAGAAAATCTGGCTGTGAGAAGAAAAAGAGAAGTCACTGGGAAAAAAGAAAAATCTGTTTCTACAAAGTATGCCTGAGAATTCAGTGGGTGAGAATGACCTGATTTCAGATTTTTAATTTAGAACTCAATTGGGAAACAATAGTCCTGACCATATGTTCACAAATATCACAGCACTTCTGTCCATGTATTAAGTTTTAGCAAAATGAGGGAAAGTAAGAAGCAGAACTATTTCATTATAGATCAGTGTATAAAGTGAAATGTTAAGACAAAAATATGCCTTTGCTTTCCTGCTAAAAGATTTTCATTAAATGTAGTTTCCCTCTCTCACCCAATCATTTTCCCTAATAATTTGGGATATTGACTTAATGCAGTTCTGTGACTTAAACTGAGAAATACATTTTTGTCAAAAACAAGTTACTAAAAATCAATAGTTTAAATTTTATTGATGCACTGTCTTATTTTGGCAGTGAACAGCCATGAATGTAAGCTTGGGTAAGAAATGCTTAGTAAGGCTTAAAATGTATCCAAGCACACATTTCCATAAAAATAATACATCAATGGGCTAATACCTCAATTCTGGGTCTTATTCACAGGCCTCTAGATAGATTTTTTTTTTCTTTAAATTAGTGGAGAATTAGAACATAATACTTCCCAAGAAAACCACTTCTCTTTTCTTAAGGAAACTGTTAAGTTGTATTGACTTTTGAAGAGTTTACCTCTTATACAGTTCAAGTAAAAGTGCAATGCTTGAAAAGTAGGATATGAATGGGTCTTTTAAATTACCTTGAGAAGCTAAGGATATCGTTATAGCGTTAGTAGTTAGTAATTGATGCATTCATCCTAAATTTCAACTTTGCTGCTGCAGCAAGTCCTGAAAATTAGCATAACAATCCTAAAGAACAAATGGGTCCCTAGCTGTAAGTTTCTCAGCTACTGATTTTTTCATTCATTACTGTGATTTTTTTTTTTTTTTGTGGTGTTTTGCCACAGATCTTTTGTTCACATGATACAATATGCAGTTAAAATTATCTCATTTTGTATTTGTTTTTCAATAAACAGAATGTGTTACACAAATGTGCCATATTCTTGGTTGTATTATAAAATAAATACAATGTTCTAAATGACACAAATAATTAGATTTTTAATATTCATTATCATATCCTGTTTTTTTGCTATAAGGATAATAATGTGAACTCTTATGTTCCATACTGCATTAGATTTCCATAGCAGTTAGGAAGCAATCCTAAAAATATGCAATCCTAAGTATACCCAGGTACATTTCTCCTTCATTTTTTTATATCACATAAATAGAACAGCTATAATTTTATACTAGTAACAGATCTAATTTGAGTAAAAACACTTCAGGTAGGCTGGGACAAATTAAAGCATAAAAGTGGGAATGTGTGAAACAAACATATGCTTTCATTTCAAGATTCATGGTATTTGGCTACAGCAGTGTTAAAGTCTTGCTGGTTTTTTCACATGGAAGAAAATACGAATATTCAAATTTCCTTAACACAACGGGCCAGAGGTCAACTGCAGCTTTATAAAAGATTGCTTTGGCAGATGCTGGTGTCCTCTACATGCAGGAAAAAAATCAACATGAGTTTTCTGTCTTGACAACACAGTCTTATAGTGAGCTGCATGATACAGAACCAAAGAAAAAGAGTGGAACAGACCCCACAAGGTCATCTAATCCAACAGTTTGCCCAAGCAAAGTGTCCAGGGGACACTAATATTTGCTGAACTGCCTTGCCAGAAAATTGGATACAATGCCCCTGGTAAGGGCCTTTTCTTACACCTACAGACATCTCCTTTGATGTAAAGCATTATGGGATGCAAGTGCACCAGGACAGAGCTCACTGTAGGACTTGAGCTTTTGCCCTAAAGCTGTAAGACAACGTATATAATGTTTATCCCACTTGTTCAGGTTATGGAGGTTACTCTTACACATCCTGCATCTTGTTTGTTAATATTCACCCACCCTAAAGAATGTGAATAATTATGTTATGCTTTTAGAGTCTTAAGTCTCTATACAAGTGCCTAGTTACCCTTTCTTATATTAAACATAAGATAAAAACCTAACTTTGCCCCCCACTATACTATTTTCCATGGTATGAATTCTTTTTCAAGTTAATTCAGGGCTCGTACAAGATGCTAAATTGACACCACCGTATCTATTTACATGTGGAATGAGTAAATCGCACGTGAAAGAGTCCACATGATTTCCACATGGCTCTTCTAAGATGTTTCAGTCTTCAACAGTTACGAAAATAATACTAGCAATGCTATCTCCCAATTAACCCCTTTTTAGCTGGAAAGGTTAATGGTTAGTCTATTTTTTATTTAAAACCTACTGCAATAAAATTGCTGCAGACTAATGGTCTTCTATGTCTCACTAAATGTAAAGGCCAGAGGAAGGCACTTATGAAAGGTTAACATAAAAGTTATCGTCTTTTGAAGAATAAATTCTGAATAAAATTTTCATAATTAAAATGTTAATGCTTCAATCATTTTAGTTAGATTGCTATGCACTGCAATACGGGATGGGTGAAGTTCAGAAAACAATATTCAATCTCAAAATTGCTCCAAATGGAAAGGACTCAGAAAATAGATGTGGAGAGTATTATTACTACAGTAGTGGTAAGACAAAAGATCTTAATTCAATAAAAAAAAAATGAAGTCAAAAGAGGTGTGCTTGTCTATTTTCTTTTTTATTCTGAACTTACAAAAACTTAAAGGAATTTGATATCAGATAAGAAAAGCAAACACTGTAATTTGAGAAACAAGTAAGTTGTTTTCTTCTTTCTTCTTAAAGAATGAAATCGAAGTCTGTTGACTATTTGTGGCCCTAATCTTACAGCATGGTTCATCCATATCAAGGAGCTTAAAAGATCTGTACTTACGGCATTTCATTGCTATGACAGTCCTGAGATTGAGAGGCCTAATATTTGTGTCCTTCAGAAGGAAAATATTCAACTATATAAGTTATTGTTAATAAAAATAAGAAAATTTAGTCCACATGTTCATTTCAAAGACATAAAATTACATTGAGTATGTAATTTCAAAAGCATATGAGACACAGGAAGAAAAAAGAATAGATTATAAGCTAATTTAGTCTCATATAATCTTTATTGCAACTAACTTTTTCTTACTTACACTGAGCTCTCAACTTTTGTTTTCTTTCGGGGTTTTTTGTTTTGTTTTTGTTTTGTTTCGGTTTTTTATTAAGGAAAAGAAACTCATACATCATTTTATACTGATTACTTTCATCCAGATCTGCTGATACAGCAGGAGTCTTTACTGGAGTAATTTCTAACGTGATTTTAAAAATGCCATCAACTTCCACCCTTAAAACCCACAAAACCCTAAAGCCTCACACACAGCTAGTGATATTTGTAGCATGTTTCTTTATCCAAATTGAGAAAGAAGCAGCCCTGGAATTCTTAATCCTTTTCTGATCCTCCAGAGCCTTAGAACCAACCCACTAAAAAGGCTCTAATATTGGAATTTTGAAACAAATAGAAGTTAATATGCATTAAAAATGTGAAAAATCATATTCTCTTATATTAAGGTATCCTCTGTCGTTTTTAAGATTTTTTAAGGCCCCCAAAATTGAAGCTCTTGATATAGCCCTAGATGTTTCCTGTGCTACATTTAACACTTCCTGTGGTGAGGAAATTCTTAGAAAATTTTGTTCCCCCTTCAAATTTTGTTATAAGGAAATTAGTTATAATGGACAACAGTGTACAGATGCAACAGTAGAGTAAGCTGAGACAAGATAAGGTCCCTATAAAAAATTAATCTTTTGTCTTTGTTTACAAATACCTGCAAACCCTGATATGAGAACAACTCTACAGTACCAGTTGTAGTGGCTGATTTGACTGGGTCTTAAAATATGCTGACAAAGGTTCAAGAAGGAGGTTTCCTGTTATATGGGTCTTGAGAGCTGTTGAAAAATAACTGCTTTGCAAAACAGTCTGGGAAATGTAGTTCTACCGCAAGAGATTATTTTGATAATTAAACCTTACTAACACACTGGGAAAAGGGGATGAAGAGCTGGTAGTGTTTGATAAAACTGTATCTTACAGTTAAAGACAACATGGCACTAGCAGGAGAATGTTAGGGTGTAGTAAGGGTCCATAACCTTGTGTGTGCTACATTTGGTCTAGGTTACCTGGTGTTTTTAGAGCCTGTGTTTTGATGTCTTTCAGTAAAGAAACCAGATGCTTTTTATGAGCATAATGTAGGACAGTTTGTTTTGGGTTTCATTATTTGCTTCATAACAGGGTCTGTGAGCAACACGCGATAAATCATGTGTTGAAATCTGTTACAATAGGGTTTTTTGTAGTAGTAGTTGAAATCCTGAGTTTTATTACATTATTTCAATATTCAGACAAAGGACTGATATAGTTTTTGCTTAGTTTTTCTTTTGTTTTCTGTAGGAATTGAAGTTCTTCCCCAAGCTTTTCATGTCCTGACAATATTTAACAACATTATGGTGCTTTGGTAACCTCTTTAGCATACAGAAAACAAGCTAGCATGAGAGCAGATGAAAATAACTACCAATATGACTGGTAATAGCTATGACCCCATTGTGCCAAAGGTTGTGCAGGTGTTTAACTTCAAACATATATGCAGACCTCTTATGATGGCCTCTAACGAGCACATTTATAATGGGGACAGGGAGCCACAGAAACCTTAGCCAAAATAAGCCTTCTGCATCATCTTACTTTTTCAAGATTGTGTAAATCTGTGGAGTACTATAATCTGCTTCAGTGAGCAAAGATAACCTCCAAGAACAGCTTCTCTGCCTAGCTGTTTTTGATGGCAATACTTCAGTGAAGTAAGACTCCTTTAGTACTAGCAACTTAGAGTAAAATTGTCTCACACCACCACTAAAGACAGATGGGTAAAGAACTGCTGTGATTTTTTGCAATGGTTACTTTTTAGGTGGCTGGTCCCAAGAAATGGAAGCCAAAGCCCACCATGTGCTTCCTCTGCAATGCTGTGGGGAGAACTAGTTCCCTTGTGGAGACAATCCAAAGACCCTCAGAATCATTAGGGAATTGCTAGTACCTCAGCAGTTACCAGTGGAAAATTCTGAGCATGGGAGAAGTCCAATTTTTGTGTCCTCACTGCAATTTCAGCACCACAATCAGTTCTGCAAGGGAGATGCTACACAGCCTCCTCAGAGCCCAGAGTCAAAACCAATTCATGAGGGAAGATGGCTAATCTGAAAGAATGGAAAAAATTTTGTGCTAAAAACATTGTGATGCCCTCCTTGTGCAAAATAACCTTCTGATTTTAACAATCAGAAATGCTTTTACACTAGTGCCTAATGCCTTGACTTAAGTGTGGAGTCCTGGAGTCTCGACTTGCCCTCAAGATTATATCTGTTTTAAATCCATTGACTGCTGAATGCAAAACAAAGCAGCCTGTAGCTACATTCAAAGTGTTTCCCTGTGTTGAAAAGGAGGAAAGATTCATACGGCAGGAAGAGAAAGGATGTGAAAGAGTGAACTGCTAACTGACTGGAGTAACTTTCTGAGAGGGGAGAATCTTCCCAAAGCATGCAAGTTAGTTCTTAAGAGTTTCTTAAGAGTTGGGTAAATATTGCAACTACTGGGCTATTATAATGATAGATACTGCTGCAGCTGGGTTTTTATAAAGAAAGAAGATACAAGTGCATTTTGGCAGCATTTGTCCTTTTGAGTATGTGTCCCCACTGATATCAGAAGACATCTTCCAGCCCGGCTCTCTTGAGCGCTAGGCATAGCTCTACGTGTTTTCTGGATCCTGACAGAGCTCGTGCTTTGGGCTATTGGGGGAAGGAGGCAGAACTGCACCTGTTTGCAAAAAAAATTTGCCATATTTGCGTACAGAATGGAGTTACCATAAAAATATCCTCAGGTTAGTTTTTTATATGCACTTTTCTTCGTAATGGTGCCTGTCTATTCCTAAATCCTACAGCTAATTTAGTTATAAAATTAACTTAAATACCTAGCGAATCCATTTTCTAAGTATATAAGGAATGCAAAAAATCTCACAATCGATCCTGCAGGAATGTAAACTTTCCTATTCAATTTGCTCTGCAGATGGAAAGATGCAGAGAGACAGCAACTTACAACATATCTCAGCATCTCCAAATTAATAATGTTTCTTTTTTTTGGGGGGGGGGAGATAAAATGTTGGGGTTGAGATAAGCATTTGTATTGATGAAAACCATACAAATAAACAACAGCATTTACAGAGAAGTCCTCAGAGCCCTGGTTATTACAACAGAAATTCCACAGCATGCAAACTGACAATAAACAATCTGTGTGCATAATTCATTTTATTTGAGGGAAGATGTGAGGAAAAAGCAATGTACTGAAAAGTACTTTTGTTTTTGTTAAACTAAGAGAACCCCTTGGGATGCCTTCCCCCATTTATCAACTCCCTTTGAGAAGTAAGCAAAGCTCTATAAGCCTCTGTGTATACGTGCATTTCTAGTGTCTCTAGAATAACCGAATATCATCACATTAGGGTTTAGAAACAGCTACATTTCTTCATTGTTCTTCTGTTGTCTTTCCCCAGTTAAAAATACTCATCTGCATGATTTATAGTACGTAATTAGGTACATGGTTATTTATGCATTCTAGTTTTCACCATTGTTTTTGTTTTGCCCTTTTCCATAAAAAAGCATATAAACCAGATAACTCTCCAAAGAGTAAATTTTAAAACAAATGTCCTTTGAGCCTATCTTTTAGCTCTACAGCTACTGCATTATCGAAATGGAAGAAATGGACAGCAACTTCCAGAGAGTAAAGGTAAGTAAGTGCATAGTTTCTCATCTTATTTTTATATGGAAAAATTCTATTTCTGTACCTTCGTAAAAGCATGCAAAGGTTTAGTTAGTTTTAAGGTAATTTTCAGGAATTATGCATCTGATTTTGTTTTCATTGGTGCAAATCAGAAACAAAATTTTACTGTAAATGACTTATGTGAGCAGTTAAATAGATCAGGACAAATACTGTCATTCCTATTTCTAAAAAAATATTTATCCAAAATGAGGAGCATAATTAATTATAGATGAAAGACCTTCTACCAGGTCATGACATTGTACAGAATATTACTAAGTTATTAATTACGATTATTACTCTGTACAGCTGCAAGAGGATTGTAATTCACAACCAATCAACAGTTATTTATAGGTTTCCACTCCCACCAACTTGTAGAAACAATATTGTACTTTAGGGGAAAAAAAAAAAAGAACCAAGAATACTCAGTCCTGTACAATGTTCCTAATAATGAAGGTAGGTGAGTTTCATTTGGTCAAATTCTGGATTTCTCTGGAACTGTCTCCCCTGGATGGCTTAATTTGTAGGAACGACATTGGAAATATAATCTGCTAATGCTCTCTGATGAGCTACTAGGTACAGCTTACTCAAGAAACCTCTTCTGGTTGCCCGTAACCCCAGAAGTCTGAGGCTAAGTGAAAAACTAAGTTGTTTAATAACAACAATGAAACTATTTCCTACCTGCAGGTTACCTCTGACACCAAGGTTTGAAATGGCAACTTTTGAAAATGAACTTTTCTTTGTAATACTGTTAACTCCCATTAATAAAGGAATGAAAACACACACCCATGTCATCACAAGTTCATGAGTGGACTCTTTGGGGCTCTCAGCGCTTCTTACCTTCTAGACGATAAGCAGCTTGGGGGCAGAGCTGCTTTGTAACCACTGACCGTGTGAATCACAAGTGGGTCTGAATCCCACATTTAGCTTGGCTTTATAATTTCACAAGTTGTTTTTAATAAGGTAGAAGCAAACAGCCAGAATATTGATTGAACTTTGCATTTTTTTTCTCTTTGTCTGGAGTAGAACTAAATGATTGCTTTTTGTTCCCTTTGTCCAGCAATAAGAAATAAATAAATACATCAAATGAACAGATTTTTTTTCCTCTTGCTGAAGCTTCTGGGTGTCTCATGCCTGAGACATGTAAGCGCTGCCTGTCCAGCTTTACTACACTTTCGCAGAAGATAGCTCTAAGGACTTCTCTGAAGTATTTTATATGAGCCTCATTACAACAGTATCAAAGTGCATGACACTTGTAAATTGATTTATCTCTACAATACTGTGATAATTAGAGAATTAATCTTTTGTAGATGAAGATCCAAAGCACAGAAAATTGTCCAAAAATAAGCTATAACAGGGCAGTGGATTAGATTTCAGCTAGCACCCCATACAGCAACCCATCGTTCTCTGGTGCCCTGGCGTATCTTCATGGCCGCATACTGATCTGGGTTAACTCTGCCGACGTTGCAGCATGGCAGGGTGCAAGCCAGGTGTAAAAGCAGAACTATTTAATGTCTTGGCTCAGGTTGCTGCTCGGATCCATCATCTCGAGTGACACACTCTCGCAGGAGCGCAGCTATCAAACCTGGAGCTGATTTGCATTTTGCTAGCTTTGAGTGAAAGCAAATTAAAGCCAGATGTTTCCACCTGCCTGAGCACACGCTCTTAGCACAGACAGATATGCCAGGCAACATCTGATATTCCCAGGGATTAACCTACTAGACTCACTTTAACATTAAAACCTCTTCACTAAAGAGGAGTTTCAATTGAGATGTGTATTGTGTTTCTCCCAATGTAGTCTGTGTAGTGAGCTAAATAATTCAAAGTATAGCGTGCCTTAAAATTGTCCACTTCAGTTCTTTATAAGTGTTTCTATACTTCATGCTATCAGCAAATCTTTCTGGGTTAATTGTTCTTGCGCAGTCAAGGGAGATGATAGCACATTTATCAGTAACTAGAGGTGTGTGTCTTTTTATGTTCAGGTGAAAAAGGCAAATATCCTCCATATGAAATATTGTGGGTAACAGCAGTAAAGGAAAATATGCATCATCAGCTTCAGGAATTAAACTCTTGTACGTATGGACCAATAAAGATCATAAAGCATTATTTGAAATAGCAGTTTTCATATGTTATTTTCATTATAAAGTAACAAAAATCCTAAATAATGCTGTATTTTTCCAAGTTTATGGCAGCTTTTAATAATATAATAAATGCATAAGACAAGAATATTAAGTAAAGCCTTCTCTGCCTGTGATACTGTCTAAGTGAGAGTCAAATTTTTTTGTGAAGTTCCTTCAGAATCATGGAATGCAGGGGTGGAAAAGACCTACAATATTATTCAAGTTGCAGAAGAATTGTTAATTACATGAAAAAAAAGACTTTGCTTAGGTGAATCTGGAAGGAAAAAAAAAGGTGGATTTTGTGGACTTTTATTCTGATGAGAGACAGTGTAAGAATAGGATGTCTCTTAGGCTTCTGTGGTTTCTGATTTTCATCTGTGCCGCACATAGCTTTGTTTCTTCTTGTGAGGTTATAATCAAGGGGGTTGATATGGTTAAAAATTAATAAAACACAAATTTAAGGGTTTTTGTCAGCTGAGAGGAGAGGCATATAAAGTCACCACTTTCAGTTTCTTCTTTTGCATAGCAATTTGCAGTTTTGAAAGATAAGTATTCATTCTGTAGATATTCCTTAATTTCTAATGTACAAAGAAGCTCTTTCATAAGCACATAAAATTTTTGTTTGTTCATTATAGCCCCCTTTTTTGTTATACCACGGTTGTTCAGGATAAAGATAGATGATGCTATACCAAAAAAAAAAAAAAAACCAAACCCAAAACCAAACCACTTTAGTCTTGGGTAACTAGCAAAACTCACACATCACTTTTATTGCAAACACTTTCAATACTATTGAAGCTAGGTACAAATACATCAGCCTCTAAATATCTATACGTGCTGTATTCTCGGCACTTTGATGTTCTCGTTTGAAAGTTAACCTGCCTACAACGCTGCTAGCTGTGCTTCCCAGCCTGGTGGTCGAGGGCCGGCAGCGGCAGGAGAGCCTTTGGTCATGTCCTTGCGAAGTGACAACACTGCCTCCCGGTGGCTTCCTCCGTCATCCGTTCGTGATGCCTTTAAAGCCGGTTTTTGGCTGAAGTAACTCGTTGTTTCTTTTGTATTTTGAATGCGAAATGCACACAAGTAAGTACACTCCTTTTTTGTATACAGTAGGACATTGCTACATCCCTATGTGCATTTGCAGGATGTTTTTTCTGACTTTTTAATATGATTATTCTACTACAGTTGCAGTAATTGAGACTCAGACTGAAAACCCCAACACGCTGTTTTCTTCTTACTCTGGCTCGGCAAGATTATTTAGGAAGATGCACTTCCTTAAGTCAAATCTGGGTCCAGAGCAATTTCTTCTGCAGCATACTGAGCAATCTAATCACTAGCAACTTCTCATCATTTTGCAGAAATGATTTAATGAGTCTGTATCCTTCAACTTAATTACATGTATTAGCTTTTTTGTGTTGCTTATGGCTTTCCAAGAACACCCAGGTCCACTTGACCTGTCTGCACTACAGAATCACTCAGACCTCAGAGAGATGACTAGGTTTTCAAAAGCTGAAAGTCACTGCTAACAGAAGGGTCAGCCTTTCTAAAGTTTTGGGCACTCTCCCCGGCAGCTGCCACTGTCACATTCATAGCCGGCTTCTTTTTTAACACTTCATGTACTAAGCAGCTGAAAATCTTAAAACGTGATCAAATTATAGACATATGTGACGTATATATAATGAGATAAGACATGTAGCTACGCATATGCACAGGACACAATTAGTGTGTAGAGGAACTTTCTTTGTAATGCCCGGAGAGTGAGATCTTGACATTTAAAACCGACACTGGTATTTCAGATCATTTCCAGGAGCTTGTTTCAGGGGCTGTCAGCTTTACCTGGCACACGTTGGATGAGAAACTAGCCATTTCCCTTCACACTAAATGTGGGAAGGAAGAGAAAAGGAGCTTAAATGACTGATTGTGCAACAATTTGCAAATGTCCGTGTTTTTAATGTTTCATTTAAAAACAATACACTTCCATTTTGTCAAGCTATCGCTGCTGTTTATGGAGGCATGCTGTATTAATTCAAACGATATAAAATGCGTTGGGATGGATATGCCCTTTTCCAACTATTTTATTCAATTATATGTGAATTACAAAACCTAATGAAATGTCTGTTTTCCTGAATGTAAAACAATTCCCCTTTTTTAAAGGGGATATAAACAAGAAAACGAAATTAACTCTGTAAATTTAGCATTATGGCTGTATAGTTAATTTTGAATTTTGTATTAATATTTTAGTTTTCTGTTGAAACCACAATGTATTTCAGTTTGGGGGTGTAGTTTTGTCGTGATTTAACCCAGCAGGCAGCCAAACCCCATGCAGATGCTTGCTCACTCCCCCACACACTCCCCCAGTGGGACGGGGAGAGAATCGGCAGGGTAAGAGTGAGAAAAACTCGTGGGTTGAGATAAAGACAGATTAGAACAGAAAAGCGAAAACAATAATGGTAATGATAGAATATACAAAATGAGTGATGCACAGTGCAATTGCTCACCACTGGTGCTGACCGATAACCAAGTAGCGATCGGTTCTTCCTGGATCATGCCTACCATTCATATACTGAGCATGACATCACATGGTATGGAATACCCCGTTGGCCAGCTGGGCCAGCTGTCCTGGCTGTGTTCCCTCCTCCCAGCCTCTGCTTGGTAGCATGGAAGCTGTCCTTGACAGGGTACTTAGCAGCAATTGAAAACATCAGTGTGTTATCAACATTCTTCTCATACTAAATCCAAAACACAGCACTAGGAAGAAATTTAACCCTATCCCAGCCGAAACCAGGACAAGTTTTGAGGGGTTGCTGTGTGGTTTTTTTTTTTTCTCACCTTAGGACTGTGCTCAGGGTCTCATCTGGCCATGTGAGAGCAGTTGCACTGGATGCTCCAGGCCCTGTAAAAGTTACAGCCTACATTTTTAAAAATAGTTACTTATTTTAGGTAACCATTTTAAGCATGGAAGCCTAAAACTCAAGGCTGCCATGCATCCATATATTCTTGGCTGCATCTTCTTTTTCTGGGTGGAATTCCGAAAGAAAAAAAAAAAAAGAGGAATATGACCGAGCCCTGTGTCCTTCAATTAGCAGAGATTGACAGAGGCAAGTAGAGCTCTTGTAGGTTGGTTGGCGTGTCTCATGTTGGATTTCAGAAACTGAAGAGCCCAGAAGTGCTGGTGACTTTTGTATACATGACTCATGACTATACATCAACTGGTAATTACGGATTTAGACAGAGCATTGAAGACAGGGAACAAATGTGAGCTAGTGCGAATCTGTATCAGCGCAGTCTCAGTGGGAATTACTGGCATAGAACTGTAGAAGTCCTGAAGTGTTTGCGCTGTTTTGTCTCCACGGACAATGCAGGTGTCGATATGCTGAAGCTGTGGGGTGGTAAAGCTGGAGACAGGCTCATTCTCACCTCTCTGTGTCAGTATATATGCATGCACCTATACTGTGCAATAAAGATGTGTTAATATTGCCATGGAAGAACTATTTGTTGCATTTTCTTTCACTGGAGCAATCCCCAATGACAGCTTTCCCGCAGTGTTAAATTCCCACAGTTATATAATGATATTTATTTCATATTCTTAAGCGTATGAGTGCCTGCCACAAGGCCTGATTCTCAGCTGCTTTCTGTACTCGGCTTGCTGTGTGCCATGTTGCACCAAGGGAGGTTTAGATTGGACATTAGGAAAAGTTTCTTTACTGAAAGAGTGGTCAGGCCTTGGAACAGGCTGCCCAGGGAAGTGGTGGAGTCACCATCCCTGGAGGTATTTAAAAGACGTGTAGATGAGGCGCTTAGGGACATGGTTTAGTGGGCATGGTGGTGTTGGGTTGACGGTTGGACTCGATGATTTTAGAGGTCTTTTCCAACCTTAATGATTCTATGATTCTATGTTTGTGCAGTGGTGGTGCAAAGCGTGACAGCCAGAGTTGGTTCTTCCAACTCCACTTTGCAGAAAAGGAGGAAGGGAGAGACAGGTTCACCATGAGCCCAAGGTAACCAAAGCAATTAGGTCCCAAGTTTTCTTGTTATTATTGAAGCAACATTTACAAAATTCATGTCCATCAGTCTCTTTCTACATCTTTATTGTGTGATTTCCTGTTGCCTTGTTTCCTGTCATAGGATTGCTTTGTTTTGTATCCATGAGGAGGTTTCCTTGCTAGTCGAATTCCTTGGGAGAGGAGAAGCAATCTTTGTCATGCAGCAACTTTTTCTTCGTTAGACACTTTGTCTCTCTTGCACATTCAATTCACTAGTGCCCTGCAGAAAAGAACATATTGCCTGACAAGGCAGCGCTGTTTAATAAGTGGTTAAATCTTTCTATGTTCCTGATAACTTGGCTTTGAGGGAGGCAGAAGGAGGATATTAAAAGCTTTCAGTTACAGACATATGCTGGAAGGACAATCTTGACACTGTGCTTTGGTAGCACATAAAGGTTAAATGTAAGAGGAATGTTGTGCATTAGTGATTACACAATTCTGTTTCTGCAGGAAAGCATTCTGTATCTTCTAATAATCTTTCTCAGGCATGCCTGCCTAACTTTTAGTTTTTGGCAAGCTCTTAGTTTAGAGCAAATTACTTTTTTTTGCAAGAGTGGTCAGTCCAGGTAAATTAGGAATTTTCCCCCTTTTTGCTTTAGAACATCTGAGCCTCCAAGGCAGTATTTGGTTGCAATCCTCTTCTCCTCCTGGCTCAAAAGCTTTGTGGAATTGCTGATATCAGTTTTCTACCCTGTGCCAGTATATTTGAACAGCAGGGATGCTGCAGCCCAGAATCCGGGACCTAAAATGGCTCTGCACGTTCATGATGTTTATGACATACTGTCTGGAGCACAGCAGAATTCTGGTAAGCGTCTTGGGTTAAGAAAGATACATGTTGTAACTAAAGCAATATTCTGTTGAAGAGACTGCTATAAGTGAGAATCTCGAGTGCTAAAAGTTTTCCTTTCTAAGCAGTTCCAAATTAATTTATGACACTGAGATGGTCTGTGAGTGCTTGCTATGGCTTTCAGGGAGCTGGTTGCTCACATGATTTAGTCTAGATTTTTTTCTTCATCTGCTGCTCCATGTGTCTCTATTCTTTTTGCAAATGACAGCTCTGAGATGTGTAAAAGTGCCTGAATGGCAAGAAGAGAATAGAGCTGCTGATGGCAAGAACAGACACGATATTGGAGCAAGGAAGAACTACTCTCAAGGTGCTGCTCCCAGAGCTGTCATTTTCCAGAGAAAAAAAGTTGTCCCATGCAGGCAGGCAAGAGGCGGACAGGCAGTGATGGTGAAGAGGGATTCAGGGGAACGGGCAGTATTTCCAGTGAGAAAGGAACCATTTAACATGGCAACCTAGCTTAGACAAAATTAGACAACAAGAAAGCACAAGAGTAGAAAGAGAGACGAGGATCAGAGTGTGAAGAAGCATATTCAGAGGAGCAGAGAAAGAGGGATGAACAGATGGATGCAGTATCTTTTTTTTTTTTTTTTTCACAAAAAAGGGAAGCGAATTGTAGTATTACATTGAAGACATATCTATGAATGCAAATATATGTGTAAATATTTACTTATACATACATATACATATACTTATATATAAAATGCACACATTTCCATAATACTGTCTACACAAACAACTGCTGCTGGTGTAAAATGATTCTTATGGTCTTAGTACATAGTTTGAAAAAGCTTATGAACCCCTTTGCTATGAGAGATAAGAGAGCTTCTGTACTTCTCAGCAGAGGGAATATTCTGTAGCGTTTTGATACCATTACCTTATTCTAGTTCCTCTGTAATACTGTGAAGTGGATGTAGAGACTTGGATAATTCAAGTGTATGAGTTAATAAATTACAGTTAGAGTATATCCAGTTACCATAATGGCTCTTAAATAATTAAACAAAGCAATCTTAAATAGGATATTGCTACGCCGCACTAACTAGAAAGGTGTCATCAGAGTTACTAAAAACCTATCCCTTAAGGTCCCATTCCACTGTGTTCATAGAGTACAATTAGTGGCTGCTTTTTGGTCTAGAGGAATCAAGTATAAATCAAAGGCACACAGTGCTTGTAGGGAATCGAGTGGAATTTAATAACGAGAATTGTGTGGGTTACGGAAAATGTGGCTCAGTCGCTGATGATGATGTGTCGGGTGAACCGCCTAGGCTTGCTGTGACTCAGTTGACCTGTCTGTAGGATGGCTGTAGCTCCCTTCCAGGTCACTGCAAGAATTAATGCTTATAAAGTTCTTTCACACTCTTCAAAGAGGACACTACTTCTTAAATCAACATCTGGAATAAAGATATTTTTGGAAGACAGTGGTGTATATTGACCGTGCTTCAGTCAGGCCTTGAAGTCCTGATGAAAGCAGAAAGC
This sequence comes from Fulmarus glacialis, assembly GCF_000690835.1. Taxonomy (NCBI): domain Eukaryota; kingdom Metazoa; phylum Chordata; class Aves; order Procellariiformes; family Procellariidae; genus Fulmarus; species Fulmarus glacialis. Next base: position 23,914 of record NW_009230263.1, read on the forward strand.
AATGCTCTCGTAATTAGTTCCACTAACATCTGACAATTTACTTACATAAGTGAAGGATACAAGATTAGTCCTTTGTTAGGACTCTTGCAGCAGCTGAATTTGTACTTGGTAGCAATGAGGTAATAATGGGCTGATTGATCCTTTGTGCAGACCTAAATGAAAACTAAAAAAAAAAAAAACAACCTAAAACAAAAGGAAAAAGAACATTTTTTTGAAAAATATTCTCATCAGATTCTCATGCACATTAAAAAAATAAACAGTGATGTAAGAATGGTTCTTTTCCAAGGAAAACTAGAGGTACTGGCTGAAAACTGAGTAAGGGCCATAGAGCATATCAATAAAAGACTCTGTGGAAGAACTTTACTCAAAGGCTTTTTACTGTCTGTGGTATTTCAGATGTTCTCACAGCAGGTGGGCCATATATTGTGTTACTTTCTTCGAGAAATTGCAGGAAAGCAGCTGGTGAAATACAAGGTGTCATACAACACTTGTTTCATATACAGTAAAGCAGACCAGTAATGCAGGTTTCTATGATTTATCGATAAAGAGCCAAACCACACACTGGAGTTGCCTGTAGACAACTCACTCAGTGCTCTTTTAATAGAAATAACTGAGATTTATATAGCGCCTTTCATCCCCCAAAGATCCCAAAGCATTTTACGAACTCCTTTAAACACCCTTTTCGAGAGGAAATACAAGGCCCATGAAGAAAACAAGACCACTGCTTGGGCAAGAAACAATTGTCTGGCAAAATATACAATACCATTATACAACAGTTTGGGACAGGAAGTGAAGGACAAAGGTGTTGAAACAGAATGGCAGATAGTATGTAATTAGATACGTTATAAATAAATGCAATTTATCTAAGCACCCTGGTACTGGAATCTAGCCATTATACTGCAGGACTTCACTTCCCTTAGGAGAGACATTTGTATTTTTTTAACCATAATGTGAAATCAATCCAACACTGAGCATTGAAATACTTTTTCTATGTGTGCAGCTGCAACAAGAATGCATTTTTATCACTGGTAGTTACACTATCATAGTATCCAAAATATATCAGGTGCTGTTCAGTTGCTGTAGATATAGTTCTGGTACTAAAAAAAAAAATCACAGGACAAGAAAAAAAGAAAGCAAGGGATGTAGAAGAAATTACAAGAGGTGATACTGCAGCTTGTCCTACTCCTTCTTTCACACTTTGGATTTGTCTTGATCATAAAGCCTGATTTGCCATTCTTATTTTCAAAAAGACAGCTTTTCTGCTTCATGTCAACTGGGAGGTTGTTTTCACCTTTATCTCAATCAACGAGAGTAGAAGGCATGTATTCCTACAGTCAGATTGGGTCCAAATCTGATTTAACTTGCATACCGTGTGAATCAGTGAGGCTCTGTGAAGTATAAAGCAGGACAGCCTTTGACGCGCTGTTTTGTTTATTTGTTTGTTTTTAATAAATACTATGAATGTGTTGGAGCAGGCTGTGATATTTTTTAATTCCTTTCCTTGCCCTTTTGAGTCTTCAGAAGCCCTGGAGGGGATGCCTCTGGGAATTGCTTATTTACAGACAAGGGAAGAGAGGTTTATTGAGTAGTGAAAATATCATCTTGTTTTGTTGCTGTATTTTCCACTTTTATTCTGAGAGATTAACCTGTACAAGAAAAGCACTTTAATGGAATATAACTGCTGTATGAAGAGGGCCTGAAGAGATATCTATGCAGTATTTATATGCTGTCTCAATTACCGCTGCAAGATAGTTTGATGATTCAGCAAGGGGCCCTAGCAGTATCTTCAATAATTCTTTCCCATTTAGGTCTCTGAAGAAGAACCAAATCTATACTATTGCTTGGTCTTTTATTCCCATTAGGTCACACGTTTCAGTACAGAAAGTACGTATGTAATCTTCTATGAGCTGGAAATGCAGATGAACCAGGCAGCAAGACTGAGCTGAAAGGAAAGCCAAGAGTCTGTAACAATGCAAGCTGCTCTCCGCAAGATACTTCGAGATAAACATGCCTGGTTTCCAGTTACATTAAAAAAAAAGTGTTGGGGATATACCCCTTACAAGAACACACACAGAACTCTCAACACAAATATCCCGCAGCAAAGGCAATGTTTTATTTCAAATTGTTTGTGTAGTTAGAGTGCAAAGCAAATGTATAAATGTTCATTGTCTCCAAAGGCACAAGTCCAGGAGTTAAGGCAAGTGAAGAAACCAAGAGCAGAAGTTGGAAAGAACTGGTGCACAGCACTGTGTGGGAGATGCTGTAAAGAAGAATATTTTTTAACGCTGTCAGAAGGCACATCAGGGGAGTTGGTAGCAAGCGTCAGTCGCTCAGGAATACGCGACGAGCTGTTGTTAAGAATATTGTGACAAGTTATATGGAGCACCAAGGGATACTCCAGACTTTATCAAGAGTGAGGCAATCATTCCCACCACCATAAAAGTATCTTGGCAGGCAAAGACTATAAATGTAATAAAAGAGGGGGGTGGGGGGAAATACTGTCTGTGCCCATAAAAGAGGACAGTGATTGTGTAGTTATAGTGCTTCATAAAATCCTTCAAGTTAGCAGGAAGGGAAGAAATTGGGTGAAAAGATGAGTACAAAGAACCCATTATATTTTTGCTGGAAGCTGGTAGGGTGGATGAGGGAAAATACCGTTGGATCCTTAATCTGATTTTATACCTTTCTTCAAACAGCAGCTACTAGCCAGTCGGAGACAGGACTCGGCAAGATGGACCTTTTCTCTAATGCAGTATGGAGTGGTTTGCATCTCTAGCTAAAATAAAGGATAGTAGTAAGACTGAGAGAAGCAAAATTATTTCCTTAAGTACATACGGTGTTTTCACACAGTCTTAGACAAAGAGCCATAGAAAGGGCATGGTGGAAGCTGTGAATTAGGTGACAACTCATTTCTGGATTATTTCTTTTTCCTTCTGGAAAGCTGTGGCAAAAAAGAACAAGCAACACAGCTGCTTTTCTTGATAGGATTCAACAATTGTCCAAATTGGTTTTGCATAAAAACCTTCTTATTACAGGGTTTTTTTCTGACATAAATGATCACATTCATAGCTAGCACATGAATGATATAAATTAGATCACCAACGATTGTTGAAAAAAAACCCAGTTGTGTCAGATCACAAGAAATATTTTGTGACAGTCCTTTACTTTCTCCTCATTTTCTCGAAAAAGTCTTTCAGACTGAAATATTAAGTTCCATATATCTTGTATACATCCTAAACACTAACTGAGGCAGTGCTGAAAGATTTGTGGTTTACCTTAATTTATTCAGGCTTTATTCTGCTTCTGTAAGACAGGACATGGTAATGGGTAAAGATTCAGACTTCAAAATACATGCCTTTGGAACAGGAGATTTCAGTTGTTTAGATATAGCAGTTAATGAGAGCTGTGATAGCTCTCTGGAGATACATAAAAGACTCCTAATGACTGGTTCATTTATAAGTGATGAAGATCTCTCAAGATCAAAATCCTTCAAAAAATACAATAAATAGAGAGCTCTGAACTTGTGAAGATCTTGACAGTGGTACACTGTCATTGTGACCCCACTGATGAGATTTCTTTAATGCTCAACTTTTAATGGAATTATTTTTCATTTGCAACATCTTGCAAGACATTTAATTTACCTTTCCTCTGCTTCACATCTCCGCTTTGCAGAGCCCAGTGGTTTATGGCTACCATATGTCGACATTTTCTGTCACATCTTTTTTCTTCCTGAAAGTGTAGTTTGAGAAGAGTTAGAAGATTTTGCACCATTCTGTGCAACTACAATGTGTTCAGTGTCCATTCAGACACAGGAGGACTCACAGCCTCCACTCCTTGGATGGTCAGCCCATTTGGAAAATTTCAGAAACGTTGTGCATAGATCAGCTGGACAACACCTGTGCAGCGGGTCTTACCCTTGCTGAAACATCAGTACAACTCTGCATTTCTACATGGAAAATACTTCTCAGAAATACTATAGACCTCAGAGGTGAATATTTGAAATGCATACGACCCTCTCCAGAAACACCATCTAATCTCTAGGCACAGAAATACATGGCCATATGTCAACATACGAATAATGCCTTTATTTATTTATCTCTCTTCAGATTTTCATCTTATTTGTATGCCAATACTTACTGAAATGTAATCATTTAAGTATAAAATACAAAAACGTAACTTGATGTTTATATGGCTAGATTTAGTGGATAAATAAACTAAATAATTATTTTCAGAAGTGTTTTCTTCAGTTTTGTTGATAAACAAATACTTTGTTTATTACCTGGAGCCTTGAACTTGGAGCAAAGGCTAACCAAATCTTACCACAAGAGTTTATCTCAATTGCTGGGGCAGTTGGACATGAAGCGTAGACCTATGCTATTTGTAAAGTACTTTTATGACTTGTGTTTAAAATCTGTTCTATAAATACAGTTTTAATATTACTTAGTTCCCTCACAGAACACTTAATGCAATCATGAGAAATAAATCCCTATTATTCTTTGCATGTAGCTCTCTCTTGCCCACGTGGGATGAATGGCAAGACTGCCATTAACTCCAGCAATTGACAATCAAATCCATGATTTGAAAGTGAACTCAAATTACAGTGGACAGCATCAGTATTTCAGTAGCTGGAGAAGCAGGCGTTGGTTCATGACCTGAGAAGTATCAAGCATCTGTAACTTTCACTGAAGTCAAATTATAAATGCTTGACACCTCCCAGCGTTTGTCCTGCTATTCTGCAATGTAGATTGTGACTAGAGGAGAGAAAATGGCAGTTTAGCAGGAGTATTTCTTCAGGGTTAAGTAATCAGAAAATTCATCAGCAGCTGAACTGTACTAAGATGGATGGAGCAGATCTCTTTCTACCAAAACTAAAATATGCCACACATGCATGAAAAGGATTTTGACCACTATAAAAATTAATATAGCTGTGAATAATAATAGCAATCCATTCCAATAACATGAATATTTATATAATATTGCCATCTGATAATGTTTAGTTCAGTGAGGAGTTGTAATTACCACTATTGATTAACTCTAAATGATGCATATTGATGACTAATCTGAAATAATATTGTTTTCAAAATCCCCTCTTCCACTTTTACTTACTACTTCTTTATCTCAGTCAGCTCTGCAATCTTTTCCATTAGTCAGTGTACTTGTGAGGGCACAGACACTCACCGCTTATGGCTTGTCCATTAGGAATTACCTTCACGAGATTACTGACTACCATTTAATATATATACAGAAAAATGGAATTCCAATCTGACTTAATCTTGATGACACAAAAGTAAATAAGATCCTGGATTAATAATTGTGCAAACATTATTAATAACAAGAATAGAAATGGTAAATATCCGAGCTTCTAGAGTGTTAAATTATCCATTGTAATATCTGTTTTCATGAGGTCAGGCACAGATTTGCTTATTGCAGATTTACACAAGGGCCTATTTTAAAAATGATGGTGCAAATAGTTTTCACTTATACAGCAAAATATCCATTTCTTGTGGGATTCCCAAAGTGTTTTGCACATGCCACGGTATATCTCTTTCTCCATACTGCTGACCGTCTTTGAGCAATGAAGAAGAAGAAAATTTAACTCAGCCAGAGGGTCATTAGGGAGGTGCAACAGAGCTCAGGTCTGTTGACTGTGGTTTGACCTGTGGTTACTGGGCCTTGACATTTTTTGAACAGTAGCTTGCTGACTCTTTTTGAATTAATTCAGTATAAGACTTCCCTGATGCCTAGGGTCACATCCAGATCTCAGAGGTTTGGCTTTCTATCTGGTGTACAGGAAGATTTAGGCAGAGAAAGCAAGTTAAGAATGTGCACTCTGAGGGTGAGGTTTCATGAAAAAGGCTAAACTGAGCCAGAGGTATAGCTTTGTTCCTCCCTCTTTTCTCTTAGTTCCCTCCCTTATGCTAGAAAGAAAACTACCTAGGAAGAAAGAGGGAACAGTTTTCTCCTGGATTAGTGAAGTGCAAGGTCTCTCATGAATGTAAGATGCAATGAGAGCATAGAACCATAAGTAGGCCACCCCTCTGATTATCATGAGCTATTAGATCAATTCAACCATTTCAGAGCTTGGGTTGACCTCCCTCCATGTAGTCTATTAAATTTTCTAGGCATGTGGATACATTTTCAACTCTGATTCTCTTCCAAAAATGAGAAGTCTCAACAAAGGTCTTACAGACATATTTACCTAGCTATTTGGAAGCTAGAGCCCAACATTCTCTCCTTAGGATAAGCCCCTACAATTGTTCTCTCAAAGAGTTCATGTGATGATTATTTACTCTTGTCTTTTTAAAGAGGAAGGAGAAGCAGCGGTAGCGTCACTCCTTTACATACAAGACAAGTGGTTAGAAGCTCTTAGAAGTGACACCATGGCCCAAGGCATTCTCAGCCACAGTTGTTTCAAAGAAGCTACAGCTGTCTGTTCAAACACCATCCTAGCCACCAACAGGGACAGGAATCCTCTTCTGCAGCTACCGTAGTCTGCTGCCTGGGAGGAATGTACTTCTGCCAAGTAACCAGCGATAGGACGAGAGGAAATGGCCTCAAGTTGCACCAGGGGAGGTTTAGATTGGACATTAGGAAAAATTTCTTTACTGAAAGAGTGGTCAGGCCTTGGAACAGGCTGCCCAGGGAAGTGGTGGAGTCCCCATCCCTGGAAGTATTTAAAAGATGTGTAGATGAGGCGCTTAGGGACATGGTTTAGTGGGCACGGTAGTGTTGGGTTGGCGGTTGGACTTGATGATCTTAGAGGTCTTTTCCAACCTTAATGATTCTATGATTCTATGATTCTATAAGTGATATGACATATAGAAAATGTAGGTAGTGCCATCAGGTATCACTGAAAATATACACATAATCTGCAGCTTCCAGGCAGCTGTTGGTATGCTGATTATGTGACCCTGAAAACATAGCCCCATACTAGCTACTGTGATGTGGGTATGTATGTGACCCTGAAAACATAGCCCCATACTAGCTACTGTGAAGAAAATTAACTCCATCCCAGCCAAAACCAACACGTTCTGTTCTCAAAAATTTCTTCAAGCCAAAATCTTAAGTAAGCATACCCTTCGATGCTTATCCTTTCATTTCAGGAAGGTTGCATAAAGTGATTGAAATTAAAAACTTAACCATTGCTGGCATACATTTTTCTTTATCAAGATTCCACAAAATTATTATCTCTTTTGGTCCTCCTTTCCCCACCTCCCCTTCCCGAATAGGACAGACAGGATTTGTTCAAAGTTGTAAAGAGGAAATGAGAAGAGTGGTAAGGTAAAAAAAGAACATTATTGAGCTCATTCAAAACAGAGTTTATTTCTCTCCAAATATGAGAAAGTTCTGAAGTGTTTGGAGATCTAGGTTGAGAGTGAAGCAGTATTATTATGTTTCTAGTTCTAATGGCAGACTGAAATATCTACTCTAACTTTTTAAAATACTTCTCTGAAAGAAATTCATTTTCATGTCTTAATGAAAACCTTTTCAAAAGACAGGCAATTTGCTTTAAAAGCCTATTGTATGATTATTGATATGTGGGTTTTCTTGATTTTAGTTTAGGAAAGAAAATAGTAGTGGAATTTAGAAGCATTTGTATTTGGCCAGTTGTGCTGGTCTGTAGGAATACAGGAAGCACAAAGGATGCCAAAATGGTATAGGTGTATAATCCTTCCCAGAGATAAATATTAAAAATTTTAACTCAGAGAAGTGCCTGAAAAACATTTAATTTGCAGTTCACTAACACTTAAGCAATTGAAATAGATATTTTAGAATTTACCTATCATTCATTGAAAATAAGTTTGTACATATTCAATCCCAATAAATAGCATCTTTGTATTTAAAAAACTACATTGATAATAGGACACTCGGTACATTGGCAATGGAGTGGTTTTCAAGATAATGACAGAATTGCCAGAGCATTCTGTAAGTGCTCAGGGTAATTTCCCCAAAGAACTCTGCCATATGCGAATAAGTTCTCCAAAAAAGAAGATAGGGAGGATAATATAATTATTTGGAACTTAACCAGTAGGTGAGAGTTAAGATTCCCACTCCTGAAAAAGTTGGTGGAATTGACATCACTGATTATTCACAAAGCAAATAAATCTGAATAAGTTTGAGGCTGTTGATGAAATCTCCCAAAAGCATATGTTTTCTTCTAAAGTCACTCAGAAGTTCAAACAGTATACCTGATAAAGTGTTTTGCCAACTTCAATATTTAAGAAGGTCTGAAAATTAATGTAGTTTATTCTGCAAGTTTGGAAGATTGCTAAATTTAGTGTGAGTGTCTAATTATATTTAAGAAGACAAAAAACCTATCTATCTTAACAGTAACCTCTAATCAAATATCAAACTAAAGATTAAGCAGCCACTAACGAGCACTAGACTCTCATATACAGTAAGGCAAGCAAGCCCCATGGCAAGCACAGGAGCCTGCCAATTAATAGCTACACAGCAATAACAACTATAAATTCAATCATCTGGCACATTCCAATCATCAACCCTGTTGTTATCTCGAACCCTTCGAGCCCCACGTTGGGCGCCAAAAAGGACTGTCGTGGTTTAACCCCAGCTGGCAACTCAGCCCCACCCAGCTGCTCACTCACTCCCCCCAGGTGGGATGGGGGAGAGAATCAGAAAGGTAAAAGTGAGAAAACTCATGGGTTGAGATAAAGACAGTTTAATAGGGAAAGCAAAAGCCGCACACACA
>NW_009230263.1:32642-51794 GCF_000690835.1 Fulmarus glacialis
CCCTACTTCCCATTGGCAGGCAGGTGTTCAGCCATCTCCAGGAAAGCAGGGCTCCATCACGCGTAACGGTTACTTGGGAAGACAGACGCCATCACTCCGAATGTTCCCCCCTTCCTTCTTCTTCTTCCAGCTTTATATACTGAGCATGACGTCATATGGTATGGAATATCCCTTTGGTCAGCTGGGGTCAGCTGTCCCAGCTGTGTCCCCTCCCAACGTCTTGTGCACCCCAGCCTCCTCGCTGGTGGGGTGGGGTGAGAAGCAGAAAAGGCCTTGACTGTGTGTCAGCACTGCTCAGCAATAACGAAAACATCCCTGTGTTATCAACACTGTTGTCATCACAAATCCAAAACACAGCCCCATTCTAGCTACTATGAAGAAAGTTAACTCTATCCCAGCCAAAACCAGCACAACAGACCAGATGGGCTCATCAAGGCACTGTGGATCTACTTTGCTTACTCTTTTTACTCTGTCATGGCCCAGGTAGAAAGCAAGAGGTAGGGACCTTTCTGATTAACCAGGGCAATTCTGGGCATGCACAGAGAGTTCAAGGCCAGGAGGAGAAACCTGCTTTGCGTGAGGTGTTTCAGTGGTAGGTATCAGCTGAGCCCCATGTTGGATTTACTCCTTCCACTTCTGTTTCACTTGGCAACACCTTTTCCCCCCTTTCCACCCTGATCTGGCTCTAATTCCTCTTACACCAGTCATTTAATGAGCAGTGACCTCTGTGAAGCCATGTCCCATTTTCAATGGTAAGAACAGTTGCTCTAGTACCATCAATTGCTCCAATATCCAAGGGCACTTTTAAAAACATCCATGAATAGAGATTTCTTAAAAGTGATGAAATATATATTTTACTAATAGGATCGAAATCTTTCTACTTAGTTATCGAGAAACTTTTGATGAATCTAATCCAGAACGTAAGTTATTTAGAGAGACTAACGTGGTGCAGTTGATACAAGAAGGAGGTGGTATAGACATGCTTTTCAAACTCTCAACCCTCTGAGAAGTGAGAGGTAAGGGGGTAATAACCCTCTTCAAGCTGTGAAATATTAGAGAGACATCTGAAATGTTTCCCTTGCAGATCTTACCTAAAAGTTGATTTATTGGTACTTTAACACTCAGGCATATTCAGTAAATAGGACCACAGATGTGGCCATATTTCTGACCTGATAAGCCTGATGGGATATGGGACCTTTTATCCTGCAGCCTGTGGTCAAAAGTGAGTGCAGTGATCTCAGCCCTGTTTCTAGTGGTCAGATGTCCACTTAGTGACTGTAATTGTTGGCCTCTGCAGTTCTTTCAGATGACAGGATGACAGCTTACTTGTTCCAGAGGCATATATGCAGAATAAATAGTCTTAATTATATGCTTGTCAATCCATGACAAAGAAGTTTTTTTTTTTATTCCCTGTGCTTTTCCTATTCTGTGCAGAGGCTGGACAATTCATCACCTTTTGTGAGAAATACATTCTGCCTTTAAAGGAAAAAGTTGCATTCCAGCTTGAGTTAGTCAGTACTAGGGCTTGACATTTTATCATTACAATGTGGCAAAGATATTTTTTCTTCTTTGTTCAACTCTCTTAGCTCACCTGTTCACCAGTCTCTTTCCCACTTTCCTGTGCACTATAGTATAGGAGCATATCCAGGAGCAGAGTATTTTCATGGGTCAAGGTCTCTGCTGCCTAAGCCTTATGCAGACACATTTAGACAATCAATTCTGTTACAAAACTGTCCAGAAGCAGTGACATTTCCCTTCGTCTTCTTTGTGGTCTCTGACAGAATTAAACCAGAAAAATTTAAAATTATTTTTCTTCATTAGAATCACAGAATTACAGAATGGTTGAGATTGGAAGGGACCTCTGGAGGTCAAGCAGGGCCACCTGGACCCAGTTGCCCATGTCCAGACAGCTTTTGAATATCCCCAGGGATGGAGACTCTACAACCTCTCTGAGCAACCTGTTTCAGTGCTCGGTCACCCTCACACTACATTGTACCTGTTGGATCCATCTTGTCTGGAATTGTCTTCATCTCATATATCCACTATTTTCATAAACTGCCTTAATAACATGCACTGCTGGCTACTACAATGGAAATGTGATTTTTATGATCTATGATGGCTATTAATTTCACCCTTTTGTAAGCATCTCTTTCTTGGCATGTACATTTTCATACGACAAAATCATAGATTACTCTTATTCTATCAAGTCAAAAGTAACCAAGACTGTCTTTTGCCCCTGAAGCTAATGGCTTGTGTCCACACTACTGAAGCTTTCTAGCTTCCAAAACAGGGTGGCTACATCCAAACTTCCTCCTAGGAGTGATTGCTGGCCTGTGCTAACTCCCAAACCGTGCTTGGACATTGTTTGGGGAAGTGCTGGTTGGCATGGGCCAAAACAGCACCAGGGTCCATCTGAATGATTTAGCATTGCAGAGAACTGAATACCCACGTCCGTGAATGTTCCCTGGCACTCTTTAATGTACTGTATAGACATAGCCATAAATTCTATGTGAAAGCTACATTAATGTAGCTATTAGGTAAATAGGAACAAACCTTTGACCTTAGAAAACACTTTCTGTGCTACTCTGTCATGGAGAGCATGGATCTTTCAAGCACTTGTGAGAAATCAGTACTTGGGTAGCCAACCTGCTGCTGCGTTTGCTGTGAGTATTACTGGGGGATTATAGGGAAGGGGGAGAAGTGCCAATGCAAACCTATTACCTAAATTTAACCTCACAGCTGAGTTAACTCGATTCATATCGAAGTAAGGCAGAATTTCAGACAAATTAAGGGGAGAATTGCAGTGCAGAGGAATACTTCCCCCATTTCACGCCGTCTTGTTATTTCCCTTACAGCGCTTCAAAAGGGAAATAAACCATTCCTGCACACTGGGCTTTGAAGGTGAGCTGCTTTGTGAAACCCCCCTGCAGTGCTGTGTTGCTGAAACCGACAGTTCGAAAATGTAAGCTATACTTTGTTATAAGTCTTTTAAGTGGCTGTAGAGGCTAAACACAAACCAAGCAGTTTCTTCAGCTATATCTGAAAACAAAAAACAAAACAAAACAAAACAAATCCCAACAATCTGAGTTGTGTTTCCCAGCTCCTGTATTGACTTTCAGGCCCTGCTCACGTTTGACTTCATGTCCCGATGAGACCCAGATACCCTCTTTCTTCCCTTCATCTATGAACTGGGAAGGCGAACAGGCCCCCAGCAGGGTCCAGTAAGGTTCCCAGCCTGGAAAATCAGGGGCTAGGAGAAACTGGATGAGGCCTTGGAGGTTGGACAATGATGCCTAGGGATGAACATAACAGCCCTGCTAGGAACAGACAGAGACAACTCTGTCTTTCATTGCTTACACCGCTTGGCCATGTTTCAGTCCTTCAGTCCAACGATGGCATCAGACTATGTTCAATGCTTACAGAAAAATATGACTAGATGTTTTGTTGCAGGGGCTGATGGTTTTGCAGATTTTACTCATCTGGTCTATCAGATGAGATGTATATTCACTAAGGGCAAATCATGCCTAACAAATTTGGTGACCTTCTGCGACAGGGTTACGGTGTTGGTGGATAAGGGAAGAGCAGCTGATGTCATCTAGCTGGACTTGTGCAAAGCATTTGACACTGTCCCACACGACATCCTTGTCTCTCAGTTGGAGAGACATGGATTTGACAGATGGGCCACTCGGTGGATAAGGAATTGGCTGGATGGGCACACTCAAAGAGTTGCGGTCAATGGCTCAATGTCCCAGTGGAGACCAGCGATGAGTGGCGTTCCTCAGGGGTCGGTATTGGGACTGGCGCTGTTTAACATCTTTGTCGGCGACATGGACAGTGGGATTGAGTGCACCCTCAGCAAGTTTGCCAAGGACACCAAGCTGCGTGGTGCAGTCGACATGCTGGAGGGAAGGGATGCCATCCAGAGGGACCTTGACAGGCTTGAGACGTGGGCCCGTGTGAACCTCATGAAGTTCAACAAGGCCAAGTGCAAGGTCCTGCACATGCGTTGGGGCAATCCCAAGCACAAATACAGGCTGGGCAGAGAATGGATTGAGAGTAGCCCTGAGGAGAAGGACTTGTGGGTATTGGTTGATGAGAAGCTCAACATGACCCAGCAATGTGCGCTGGCAGCCCGGAAAGCCAACCGTATCCTGGGCTGCATCCAAAGAACCGTGGCCAGCAGGTCGAGGGAGGTAATTCTCCCCGTCTACTCTGCTCTGGTGAGACCCCACCTGGAGTACTGCGTCCAGCTCTGGGGCGCCCAACATAAGGAGGACATGGACCTTTTGGGGTGAGTCCAGAGGAGGGCCACAAAGATGATCAGAGGTCTGGAGCACCTCTCCTATGAAGACAGGCTGAGAGAGTTGGGGTTGTTCAGCCTCTGGAGAAGGCTCCAGGGAGACGTTATAGCAGCCTTCCAGTACCTGAAGGGGGCCTACAAGAAAGATGGAGAGGAACATTTTACAAGGGCCTGTAGTGATAGGACAAGGGGTAATGGCTTTCAAGTGAAATAGGGGAGATTTAGATTAGCTATTGGAAAGAAATTCTTCACTATGAAGGTGGTGAGGCACTGGAACAGGTTGCCCGGAGAAGTTGTGGATGCCCCATTCCTGAAAGTGTTCAAGGGCAGGTTGGGCGGGGCTTTGAGCAACCTGGTCTAGTTGAAGATGTCCCTGCTCACTGCAGGGGGGTTGGACTAGATGACCTTTAAAGGTCCCTTCCAACCCAAACCATTCTATGATTCTATGATCAGTACTGAATTGATGTCACACACAGCATGCAAAACATTTTGCACTTCTTTTCAATGCAAGGTCCTGTGCAATGGCATTTGTTGTATGTGTTAATAATACAATTATTAACTTTATGTTAGAAAAAAATCTTTTGCTGACTTTCAAGAAATAGGTAAAAATTATTTGATATAAATTGTTTCATAGTATTCCTTACTTGTACTGTCTCAATTGACCAATATTAAAACTAGCTACTATTTATCTTCATTTCCTTTTGAAAATGGCTGTGAACTCAGAAAGGTTTATCCAATGTCCACTGAAGTCAATGGGATATAAAAGGTCTTTTAACAGTGAATTAATTTTTCTGGTGGATTAAATGGCTTTAGGGAAACGGCAAATTAAGTAATGTAAATTATCATTAGCCTAAAGTGTTATTCTAATATTATTAGTTTTACTACAGTTTCCAGGCCAGAGTCTGATTTCAATTACACTGGTGTGAATGCAGATAACTGTTGACTTAGAGCTACTAAACTTTTTCTGAACATTTACTAATGTAATAGACCAAAATCTGGACCCCTTGTCCTTCTTGGTGGGACTTAAAATGCAGGTTTAATTTGCTGGTTTTCCAGCTGATACTTCTGGTGTGCTCTACAATAGTAAAAGCCACTATTCTTTATCAGAGTCAGACACGTTGTTGCCAGACACTTTTTTTCCCTTTTACCATTGTTTGCTCTCTTTTTTGGAGAAGAAAAAGTGATGCAGTTGCACAGTTAATAGCTTTTTACCTTACTAATGATTTAAGTCCTCACTTTCTTTAAGAAGTTATTAAAAAAAACCCACACAACCAAAACCTAAGCTTTTCTCTAGTTTCTACTGAAAAGGTACAAGAAAAATGTGATTCCTACCACTCTGGAATGACAATACTTTAATGTCTGTCTCCCTAATAAAATCTAGGGGAAATTTATTTTCCCTAGGTAGCCTTGTATGTGCATAAATAACAGGGTTTAAAAACAAGTGTCCCTATCCATATGGTCACCCATCTGGTGGTGAAGAATCCCAAGAGAGATACCAATTAGTGGGAGCACAAACATAAAGTTAGGAAAAGCTACTAAGATTGTTATTTGTACAGTTTGTAATTGATAAATCCTGATATCACGATGAGAACTAATGTGTTTCGAAAGTGTCTTTCATCTTGAACAACCCTGCTGGTACTTTCCAAGGAGGAATTATTGTAAACATAATTATATGATGAGTCTTTGATATACAGGGGAATTAAAAATGAAAGAACTTTCTGCGGAAAAGTGCAGAGATTAGGGGACGAGCACCTACATGACCCTGGCACTAAAGACCTGGCTCCCTCTGCTTAAATTCAGAGCCCTCATTTGAACACCTGTGTTTCCAGCGCAATAGAGAGGAGAAATTAAACTTGTAGGAATAACGACCACAGGCACTGTGTGCCCCTGTGCGAGCGGGTGCGTCACCTTAGAGCAGCAAATCCCGGAGCCCCCTTTTTGATTATTTCTTATCCAATTACCTTTCTACCTTCCATCAGACAACAGATGAAGGAGCAGAGACTTGAGATCAGCATGAAGACTCTCTGCAAACACACACACGCATCTACATCCCATATTCTTGGGTATGGCAAGGCTTGAATTTGGCAAGTTGTTTGGAGTGTGTCTGTGCTAATTGCCAGTGTACTCTGGGAGAGTCGGTGGATATAGCTTGACAGTCCTTTTTTAAACCTGTCTGCTCTTATATTTGGATTATCTTTGGATTCTCAGTATTCCTGAAAAGAAACTAGATTGTGTAAGGAGCCAGAGCAGAGGTGTTTTTAAACTGTTTTAAAGCTGTGTCCAGAGTTATCCCAAAAATGTTTTTTTTTTATTGACAACACCTAGGTGGCTGCACTCTGAGCATAAATACTCGTGTCAGCTTTCTGCTCAGCACAGTAGCTGCCCCGAGTCTCATTTTGTGGTGTTATTCTCTATGTCTCATACCCAGAGTCCAGACACTCAGCAAAGAGTTCTGGATTCTGCCTAGGGGGGATCAGACCTCTAAATGTCATATATTAGTTTCCAGGCATAGGAGTCGCTTATCAGATCTAGCTTAGGAAGCAAAAAGTACACTTAGGGGAATGAATATCTTTGGTGAGGAAGTATTCATTTCCTTTTCAATGGCAAATGTAGGATACTGCCACTAATAATTTCTGCCAATTTTTATTACTCAGACACTATTCGAATGTGATTTGGGGAAATTAACTAACTAAAAGACTCTCAACTGAATATTTTGGAATACAGAATGATTAATCTTCCAGCAAGATCTGAAAGAATTTCTGATGTGTGGAGTGTTTTGATTAGTAGTCATGGGGAAGATTTTCAAAGGTCAAGACAGAAGAGGAATGCAGAATTTATCCAGGGAAAAACTGGAGTTTGCTATATAAGCAAGTTAAATTTACATCAAATCTAAAGAGAGGTTAACGTTACTTAAATTTTCAGTGCTGAAAAACAAATGACTGTAATGTATACTATTCTACCACAGTGGTGCACTACACATGCAATAAAGATTAGGGAGCTCAAGCTATTATTGTAGGTATGTACGGTTATTGCAAAACTTTGGATCAGAATTTCAGTTTTTGTAAGATTTTCTGGGTACAGTTAGCTTATATCGTCCAGACGTCTGCATTAAAAGAATTTATAGCAAGCCACATTTCTCCTCTGATTAGTGACGATTAAAGCTGTAACGTATCATTCCAAACGCACAGTGTTTCAGGGGCTTTGAGTCAAATGTGATCACTTTACCAGCAAAAAGATATGTACTCGTTTCTCTTCCTTAGCTGTCAGGCTGGTAACTCAGTTTGGAATATGGCAGTCAAACAGTGCTTTTCTCTGCTGGCACTTTATTGCCAGCAGTAACAATTCAATAACACCTCTATAACCCTATTGCCATTTGTTCGTCCCCGAAGTTACACCAAGACAAAACTGCTCTGCAGAAAATGTCCTGGTAGGGATGGAAATTAGCATCACGTGGAGACAGTGGGACATAACCTGAATAGTATAGATAAAAATGTGACACCACCTTTATTGCCAGTAGTCATACAAAAGAAGAAGAAAAAGCATCTGAGCCATGTGTATTCAGTGGGTCCAGATACCAGAGCTGGCTGTTGAGGAGATGACTCCAAGAGTCAGAAACTCTGGGGTTGTAAGTACACGCTAGAGCAAGCACGGTCCTGAAACACAGCCTCCAGACCCTCGGTGGGTATGTCCATGTGGCATTTGCTGTGGTACGCCCCAGCTCTAGTTCTCACAGTATGGGCACAGGCTTGACTTTGTAGAGCTGAACGCAGTAAAGAAAAAACCCCTCAAATTTTAAACCGAGCTTATTTGATGTGAAAATCACTGACATGCAATGCTTAGGGAGCTCCACAGTCACTTTGAAGAGCAGAAGCACATGTAAATAGCTATCAGAGAGAACTTATAGGACTAAAATTATCTACAGCAAGAAAGGTACAATAAGACACTGAACAAAAAAGAAATATGTGCTTGCATTGTCAGGATGGATGAAGGGTATGGATCTGTGTCTCTGAATAGCGTGTTAATACTTATCAACCCGAAAGACATCTAGAGATAGCTCAGCTGTTATGATACTCATATTTCATATTGTACTTAATACAAATTCTCATCTAAATGCATTACTGATTGTGGTAAAACAGCTTCATCTGAGTTTTTAATTCTGTTGACTTAAGTATGACTATTTCATATTTGTTTGTAATAGCTATACATGCCGGCTGCGCTATGCATATTGTATTCTCCCTCAGAACTTACCTGAAGATGTGAGGTAAAAGGTGTGGAGTTTAAATCTTCAGAGAATGAAGAGGTAACTGGTGGATGAAGAGAAAGGCTTATGAGAAATCCAGATAGAGCAATGACCCAAGTAGGAAGAAATCTTTGTGGGGCAAGAGGAATTTTTGCTGGACACTCTTTGCCTGTTATGTGTGTCAATTTTTTCGATATTTGTGTTAAATAGTAATAAAGAAGCTGTTACTGAAGTCCGTGAAGGAAATGGCAAAAGAATCATGTCATATGTGGGCAGGAGGTGAGCAACCTTGAACGGCAGCCTGTACTGCGGGAATAAGGGACTCTTCCTAATAGCTAGAAACAAGCATTTTTCTGCTCAAAGGGCTTGTTTGTGGGCAAGACATCAATGTGATTCTTTATAATATTGATTTTTCTCTGAGAAGCTGAAACAGCGAGGAGGATATTAGCTGATGCAGTGGTAAAGTCCTCAGATTACATGTGTGTTGACACTAGCAGCCTAATTGAAGGAGTCCAATGTGGGGCCCACTTATGACCAGAGATGAGAGTTATAGGAGAGCACTTGAACTGCAATTTCCTGAAAAGAAACAGAGAGGTATGTCCAAAATGCAGTCTCCAAGCCTGAAGAGCCAACTGTGAGAGGGTATACAAGAGGGAGCAGCGGTCAGTTAACTCAGCTCTTCACAGCTGTAAGGGTCATGATAATTCCTAATGCCTGGGAAGGAAGCAAGGAACTGTCTTCCAACTCACTGGAGTATTAATATACTTTCCCAAGTTTAGAGGGGATACTCGCGGTCTCATTCTGTCTTATTTTCCCCCAAAATGTTCTGCTTATTTTTAAGAATTACTGCCTTAAGGGTCCAAGGGACCCCCACTGCTGACTCCTGAAAAGTGTGACTTCCTGCATTTTCACCAGCTTCAGTCCAAAAACTTGGATTAGCGATCTCTTGACAACTTGGTTTCTCTAACAATGTTACGGAATCTTATCAAAAGGCTTTTTAAAAATCCAAATATATAATGTATTCTGCATCTCCACTAGCCATATGCTTACTGAATCCCCATAAAACTGTGACTGGATTAGTAAGACAGGATTTCCCTTGAGATAAGCCCTGACAACTTTTATCCAACACATTGTGTTTATCCGTGAACAAAGTGATCTTACTCTTTGTTACAGCTTCAGCCATCCTATGAGTGATGGAAGCCAGACTTACTGGTGTGTATTTCCCAGGATGAATGACCTAGAGGGTCTGTTATTGCTTCTGCACTTGCTTTTCTACAATTGTATCACATGAACTGGTGTCACAATCTCCCTATCTGGAGATAAAAATGTCAAGAGGGGCACTGTGGAGTGTCATCAACTATTATTTGATGTCCTTATGTGGAGAATAGTATGGGTATACAGTAGAATGTTGATACGGACAGATCTTCCACTTCCAGAATGAACAAAGGGTATGTTCACGTTCTGCTGAAAAACTAACCAAAATAGCAATGGTGTGTGCTCCAAACTTCACAAGTGGTAAGCAGTACAGCTTCTAGAAGAAAGCAGGCTGCCCCAGGTTTCATAAGGCTGAAATTACATTTTCTGGGTGCAAAAACTCTCCACCAGGTTGGAGAACGGACTGAGTAGAAGTCTGTTTCACCTTCCCATGGGACCCTGTCTGAGGATTTCTAGTTGTGATGGAGGACAGAAGGAAACTGATACCTTTTTTCATGTACATTTGACTTCAGAGCCATTCTTCTAAGCAATAAATTTACTGGGCTTTTGACAAAACCCAACCTAAGAGTCCTTAAAGAGAAGCAGTTGGTTGGCACTGCCAGGAGGTCTGAGTGCCGGAGCTGGGGGCCAGCTCAGCACCAACGCAACCGAGGGTGGCCCCTTCCCTTGGATGACTGGGGGGAGAATCTGCTGGGGAGCACCATGGGGAGGCCATGTCTAGGGCTGACTTCTGACCCAGGGGAGCTGCTTTCCACTGCGGTTCTGGTCTTCAGTCCCCGCCTGAGCTATAGCTCTGCTGAGTTGCAGCCCTGCATGTGCTTGGCCATGGGTCCTGCTGAGACAGGCCCCAATCCTGAACCATGGGCTGACGTCCTGGCCTGGCCTTGTCTATCCTTGTCCCCACAGAGATGCCCAATGGTCTTACCTGGGGCTGTATCTGACTGTCCACCGGTCTGCCCTGCTTCCTGGCTGGGGGTGGTGGGACAGGCTCTGGCTGGTGAGGCCCTGCCCTGCCCACCCCCATGGGGAGCCCACGCCGCTACTGGCTGCCAGCCCTCAGGGAGCCATTTACCCTCACGGCAACCTGACAGTTAGTGAAAAGAAAAAAAAAAGCAACATTCAGCTTTTATAACTAAAGAAACAGAGGCATCTGGGAAAAGTTTAGGACAATGTATCCAGGTTTGGGTCCTCCAGTGCAATAAAGACATCAGCAAACTGGAAGGAGTTCAGTGGAGGGCCACTGAGATGGTCAGGCTGGAGCACTTGCCCGATCATCAAGGTTATGCCGTTTCCATCCTCGGAGGTTTTCAAGACCCTGAGCAATGTGGACTGACCCCATCGATGACACTGCTGGAGGCTGAGCTGGAGACATCCCAAGGTCCTTACCAACCCGAGTCATTCCAGGATTCTATGTTTCTAAGTCTTTATTAGTCATAAGTTTTCGTAATAAGACCAACCAAGAATGGGTCTGTGCTACACAAAGCACAGCACAAATTCGGCATCGTAGACAGTTGCTTTGATTGTCTTCTTTATTTCTTGGCACCTACTTGGCTTCTCTTGCACTTTGATGGAATATTGCATTTCTCAACTATGAGATGTTCCAGTTGTAACAACATGTGACAAGAATGGCATATACACCTTCAAAAATGAAGGAAAAGTGTAAATTTTCTTATCGATAATTTAAAAATTAACTTCACTTGCTCAAAACCTTCTGTTCTGGACCTCTTCATAGATTATTCTTCAAAGAGTCTTGCTTTTGTACTGTCTGATGTAGTGTTTCATTAATCTGAAAAATTATGTTTATTTAACAGACCAAAAATACAGTGTTTATATATGATGTATACAGTAAGTCAAGTCTTTAGCAACATAGATCAATGTGTCTTCTTTGAAATCCATGGAGGTATATTAGTATGTCAGAAACCGTTCTGATCATTACATATCATCTTTGCATATCTGTGTAAGGCCTATCTTGGTCACATACAAAATCTCATTTAAGGCCTCATTTCACTTAGGTATTTTAATAGTTGCCAAAATTTAAGCATGTCATTCAGTTGATTGCAAAACTATTCATCGTGTATTTAAGCACTCTGCTGAATCATGATAAGGAAAATAAGTGAGGGATATAAAGGATAATTTTAAATAGTGAAATATGCCTGCCAGCATACTGGAATGCTCTGAAATGTATATGCTCCTTTTGCCAAAAAAACCTAAGAGAAAAGCAGAAAAAGTGTAACTTCTCTGCAGGGTCCCTGCTGAAGGATTTGTAAAGTCAGCAAATTCCTTTACTGTTTGCTTTGCAGTGCAGTACCTTCACTTTTCAGTTGCTTTCCCTGTAACATAGACCTGTTCTTTGTCGCTTGACCTCCTCTGTTTCTCCCTTTACAAACAGCTCTTTTTTTTAAAAAGCCCTTCTGCTCAAAAGCTTGTCAAGTGCTGTGGTTTCTATTTTCAGCTTGCAGTTAAAAGCTCTTCGTTATTTTCACAATCCTCCCTTCTTGTGACTTTTACACTACATAAAGGCTATCTACTTCCTATCGCAAGAATCCTGGCAAAAACACTCATCAAATTAGGCCAACTGAATGTAAGAACAAATCCTGTCATGTCTTAGATTGCATTTGGAGTGATATGCTTGAGGAACTGAAAAGGAAAAATATACAAGAGATGCTCAAAAAATAAGGACAGGGAAAGGTTTTTTATGACAGTACAACATTGTCCTTCCACAGTCGTCGTGGCACAGTCCAACCTGCTAATTAAAAAAACACCAAAGGAAGATTTCAGTGTGATCCAACAACACTGTTGGTAACTAAATGTGGAGCCACTTTGAGAAAGACAGCTGTAACAGACCAAGAAACTTGTGTAAATGTGGACAGAGGTATAATTAAATATATGGTAAATACGACTTGATAAGAGCAGACGCACATGTACAAATAGATGAAGCAAGCCCTGAATGCATGACATTACTCTGTAGGTTTTTGTTTCTGTTTGAAATGACTGACAGATTATTAGTAGCTTTTGCATACAAGAAAATGAATCAGTTGTGCTGGACCTCTGTGTTCAGAAGCTTCACCCGTGCCCAGTGAGTCTTGCTCAGTCACCTCAGTCAGTCATTTGGGTTTAACTCAATGGAGATAACAGCAATTGTCCAAAAAACGTGCTTTGTCAAAACTTTACACTCCGGCTGGTTTACAGTTTCTGTTATTAAAGGACTATACTAATTTTATAACTCATCCAACTTACATTTGTTGTAAGTGTTTTCTCTTTCCAACTATGCACTTCAATAACCAGGAGACAAAGTTGCCAACTGATTGCCTATGATTCATCTGCCTTTCAAGCTGCTCTTTAGAGTACCCAGTATGCAGAAATCCACAAAATCTTTTTTCTAACATAGGTTTGTTATGTATTATAAAAGGTGGTGTGAGCCAGTAACCGTGACATGGATGAGAATTTGGAAGCTCTAGATCCAGTGCTTGGTTCTTCACTAGAATCTATCAAAAACCTGTAAGCCCTTTCATTTCTCTCCACCTAAGCTCCACCTCAGAGACGCGCAATAATTAACCCTTTTTTCTCCTCTTCTATTATGCTTTTTGCTGTTCTTGCTCTATTTTTCAGTAAATCTATACAACAGCTCAAACAATGAGCTCCAGTCTTCATTGCCTCACTTATCATTGACCGGATCACTCACCAAATGATGACAATACTGTGTTATTACTGGCTTTTTATATAATGAGAAAAATACATGGGAAAAATTAACACTAATTTATCCATTGAATCCAGACCGCACTTTTAAGCTGCTTTCAGCAGATATGCTTTTTATATTATTCTCTCCACTCTTGACTACCATTTTTATCTCCTGACATTTATGCGATGTCAGCACTTCAGCCACAAAGTGTAGAAAAATGTTTACTCTGTTTGCTACATCATCTTGCTCCCAGTTACAGCAGATGTTTTTGCATCGCTTTTCAATTCAGAGGTGTGTGAAAGCAGATTCAAGTTAGGCTAGACTCAGCTCTCTGCTGAACAAATTGCTCTGCTTGCTGACAATGGTAGCTGCTTGTGAATGCATGTAAGAATAAAATTGGTATTAAGATTACAAGATTTATGGGGCAGTGAAGATGTCTTTTTCTTCTGCTAGAACATGTGTCTGAATCAAACGGTTCCATTCATTCACAGGGCTGTAATAAGACCAGCGAGGAAGCTCAATGAATACTTAGTTGCAGGGTACGGTGATTGGAAAAGGTTCAATTTTTTTTTCCTTATTGTTGTTGCAAAGTAGGTTGAAGCAGTTTTTCTGAAATTCTACCAATTGCAAAAAAAAAAATCTCATGGGTAAAATATTTTGGAATTAACATATTGGGGATCTGGATTTTTGGGAAAACCTACTTTGAAAATTGGGTTTGGAATTTTCTGTTTTATTATTTTGTGGGGTTTGTGTCATTATTTTGATGTTATTTTAAAATAAATTTACAACAGCGGCATTGCTGCAGCTAGCTGTGCTATTTTCCTGGGATGGTGGTGGGGTTGTGGGGAGCGTTTACAACCTTCAGTGGTCCCGTGACTTCAGACTCACTAAAATATATTGACCAGAAGAAGTGTCTCCTGTCTCCTGTTACAATGAAACCAACTGAGGCTTTGTAAGTTGAAGTTACTGTGATTCATGATGTAAACCTACGCCAAAATGTAGACATTTCTACAAAGCAAACATTTGGATTTTTTACTTGAATCAAAACTCATGGAGTAAACTTCAGTCCGTAAATGTACTTGTCGACTACATCTTACTGCTTCAATCTACTGGAGGTGGGACGCTTGAACTCAGTGGGTATTTCGAAAGCCAGTGAACTGTCTTATGTGGGGCTTCATAATTAGAGGTGATGCTTCTGGAGGAGATTCGTGTCTGCTGGAGAAAGATTATTCCCCTGTTTAGAAAGAATTATAAACTTACCAAATAAGACATCTGGCCATTCACCTTCTTGGCAAAAGCCTCTGGAAATGATTGATAGCTCATGGTCCGGCACAAACACAAGGGTCTGCCAGTGCTGTAAATTCCTCTGTTGTCTGTACATCCAGATTAAATCCTAGTGCTGTTCCTACAGTCCGTGAACTAATAATAGGCTCAGTACTTTGGCAGGAACAGCAAACGAACTGATACAAACTAAATTTGCTTAACTAAATTAAATGCATGGCAATGCTAAAAGAACTAAGTTGAGGGTCTTTAGAAAATATAAGGAAGGGAAAAAAGTATAGTCTTGTTTCCTGGGGGAAAAAAAAAGACAAGATTTGAAGGGAGACATCAGGAAAGAAAATCTTTTAAATATAATGTGCATATGCACTGAACGCTTCATGTTTTTAACACATAATCTGGATTTGCTGTTGTTTGGAGGGTGGGCAGGGATAAGTCTGAGAAGTATCTGTGCTAGATGAAAATAGAAAGCTTTCAAAGATTTAACCATGCGGTAGAGGGGAGAAAATGCCCTTCAGTTTTTTTCTTTTCAATAATACAAGTCTGAGAAACACAAAGTGGCAGAGAAGCACTTGGAAGCAAAATGCACAGTAATTAGCTAGGCTGTGAGGTTCCATGGAGATTTTTTTGCAGGGCCAAGTTCTCCAGTTTCACTGTTGTGACTGAAAGTGAAATTTATCCCTAAATATTAGTGATACTAGTGTGGCAGCCACTATCATCTCTGATTCCCTAATTACACTGCCCTTAACCAGAGAGAGAAAATACCCTTGATACTGCCTTGGCTTAGACTGATCCTGCAGAAATTCAGGAAGGGAAATCCAAAGGGATCATGATTTTTTCCACTGATCATAATATTTCTGCCAGCTTCTGCAATTTTTTTTTTTTTTCTCTTTTCAGTGAGCAGGTCTGCCTTGTAGAGTGGAAGGAGAAGTGGTCCATGCCCCTGCCCCAACTCCCTCAGCACCGCTGCACGGTCAGGTTTGCCTCTGGACTCCAGGGTTTCTCACTTCTCCCACCTGCTCTCTGGCAGTCCTGCAGCTGGAATTACGCTGCCTCCAACAGGAATTTTTCCAGCCACGGAAAGTCACCATAGCAAAGCAATAGAAAACCTGGCTGCACTAATCATATGCCCCATTTTCCCCAGGGCTGAAGGCTGATGGCTCCTTTACATAACTTATTCCATCTCTTCTTCTCTGCTCAGAGTTCCTTTTTCATCCCGTCAGCCTTGCCTTGAACTGAGAGCAGATTTTGCCATAGACTTGAACCATGGACAAGCAGAAAAATTGGCAATAGAAACCTAGAAATCTGTTCTTCCACCTGATTGTGAAAGTTGTGAGCTCTTCCAGGCTGTTATTTCTGGAGGCTGGCCAATTTTCAACCTGGATGTATGAAATGTACTTATGAAATCATTCACATGTAACTTGTTTGGAAGAGTATTCTGACATGTAGCTCTTCTCCCAGTTCCACAAAGCGGTGAAATGGAAAAAGATGAAATCTGTATTTAATTAATTAAAATTTCACCCAGTGTAAGCAATTCCATGTCTAATGCAGTCTAGCCTTGCCAAGTTTTCAAGAAAACAGTCACTTTCACCTGACATTTATTTCTTGAATAAAGCCATACTTGAGATCAGTATGTTTTCATGCTGAGATTGTTGGCAAACTGAAAACAGACAGAAAAGTTTGGCCTTTCCAGCAGGACAGCAACACAGAATTTAGTAACAAGAGCAAAGCAGGACAAAAAGAAATCATGTATGTATTACTTTAAATTAAGGGGATTACTGTAATGGGACATCTGGTACTCTAAAGTGCAGATTGCAAAGTCACTATGCTGTATCATTTTAATCTCCATAAGTAAATGCTCCCTTCCAGCTTCTTTTCCTGTATTAGTTATTCTCCTGCTTGCTGTCCTTGTATATGGGAAGAACAAATCCAAGGACAAAATGTTGAGAAGCAATTTGATTTTGTAGACACTTTGTCAGGCTCTATCTCCAGAACTTCTGTGGATGTGGGAGAGGAGTGAGGCTATGCTGTATGGCTAAATCACATGCGTTAACATCTCAGCTTCAGTTCAACACGACATGACTTCAGGCAGACCCAGAATTTCATATGGGAACAGTTAAATAACTGAGAACATCTACAGCAGAGCAGAACAAAATCAGGCAGTGAGGGGTAAATGCCTACAGGCAGGCCAAACCTACACAAGAAAGAAAATGGCAAAGCTGTATATTCTGCATAACAAAAGAAATGTACTTGTGATGAAGGCTGGCTAAACTTGTACCAGTTCTGGATAAGAGATAACAATTATTGCCATTGTAATCCTGGATAATTCCTCAGTATAATTATCAGCCTCACCAAAGTTTATTACTTAGGTGGTGGCTGGATATTTGTGAAGTCTGGAGAGTTGCTAGCCTCTGGATCAGGATAGCGTTCTGCCTTTTTTTGTTTGTTTTAATCTGTTATTTCAAAAAGCAGATTATTTCCTATTTTAATTTTAAAGAGGACTCTTCAGAACATATAAATACTCTTACTCTGGGCTGATAGTCCATATCCATGTTTGAAAAAAATGCTTTGAGTTTTATTGAAAAAAGAGAGATTTATAATACTTACTACTATATTTATTTCTAAACATTCTTTCTGCTAAACATGCATTTGCTGTACAAGAGAACAACCATCTGTGAATTTCTGAATTTCATTAAACAGATGATAAGTGTTTAGTGATAATGATTTCATTACACAAATGCTAGTATTTTGTTTTCCACAAGATTAATGCATTTCATACACAAGAATTATCATAAACTAGTATGGACTTAAACAATTTGCAAACTGGAAATAGTCCCAGAACTATATCATTTGTTTAGTCGGTTCAAATTAATTAAGAAAAACAGGTTACAAATCTTAATTATTA
Organism: Fulmarus glacialis; assembly: GCF_000690835.1. Classification (NCBI taxonomy): domain Eukaryota; kingdom Metazoa; phylum Chordata; class Aves; order Procellariiformes; family Procellariidae; genus Fulmarus; species Fulmarus glacialis. The sequence continues at coordinate 50,260 of NW_009230263.1, forward strand.
TTAAAAATTCCTCTGAAATTAAAAAAAAGAGACAAACATAGGGGTTTTGCAACTTTTGCAATTTATTTTGGAAATGGCTAGCACTGCTTTTAACATCACTTTGTGTGACTATGAATTTTTTGTAAACACAACTGTTCTCTCACAGCTATTTAAATGAAAGATTTCTTCATGTCTTTCAGTAAAAGATTTCAGCAGAAAGGCTTCTAAACAGTCCGAAAGTCATTTTGATGCATGACGTAAAAAAACGAACGAATGTTTTGCCTCTACTTATTGTAGCTTTTCAGGTGGCAGAGAGGGTCTGAGACATCAAGTCAGAGAAACTCACTATGTGAGCAAAACCAAAGGTGGGCACTGACAGCTTGAAGTGCTGCAGCAAACACCCAGCACAGAGCAAAGGCTGAGAAAGAGCATCACCCAACCGCAGGGAAAAGGGAACCTTGGAGGCTTGAACAGTTTTCTGCTGGTTTCTGCTGCCCACATTTGCAGAATCCATTTCTCTTATCTGCTGTGATGTAGCTGCTCAGAGCAGCAATGACAGTCTGAGATGACCTTTGTTCCCTTCCTTTGACTTCCAGCTCTTCTCTCATTTGCAAAAGCCTGAGTAGGAAATATCTACATGCCTTCCTACTCCTCCTTCCACTGCCCCCCTGAGACTACTTCTCTGAGAGGAACTGACGAATAAAACAGGTTTTCTCCATTTATATCTTCCCAGGGTTTCCAGCTGATTCCATCTTTATTCCCAGTTTATAGCACAAATTTTTGTTATTAGTAGTATCTGACCCTGCATTCAGTACAAGTGACTATCACCCCATTTCTAGTGTGGCAGGACTCCGACAAACCACCGCTCCTCTGGATCCACCCAGTCCTGATCTGTGCTTAGCACAACTTTAGGTCAATGGAGAATTTCAACAGCCTTTTTATGCTGTGTTCAATAATTAAAATACGGTTCTGAGGAAGAACTCTGGAGAACTTCCCTAATATCTTCTCTTCAGCCTGACACCTCCCTGCTGGAGGGCAGTTGGTTATCAGCTCCCCTTAGCTAAATTTCTTCCCGCTTTACAGATGTTACACTGATTTTCCATTTTTCTACCTCACTAGTGTTTTCCCACGTGGCACCATGTCTAATGCCCTAGTTAAATTCAGCCAGATTTCATCTACTGCATTTCCTTTGTCTGGGTAATCAGTTATGCTATCAAAAAGGGAGATATCTGATTATTCAAGCATTATCTACCCTTGGTAAACTATTTAGCATTTTATCTCATTTTCTGTTTACCTCATGTAACTAACGTTCCTGAAATTCTTTTTAAACCTATCATAATATTGAAGCCGAAGTTCTGGAGCATATCTTATTCCAATCATTTCCCTTTCCCCTCACTTGAAGATGAACCATTCTCCAGGTATGCTGACATAAACCCTTCCTTGTCATTTAGCGCATCTTCATCTCACAGATCTCCTGGAGTCTGGAGAAGGGGGCAGTCCAGCCTGCCCGCTTGTCGTCTTTCCACCTCAGAATCATAGAATTATAGAATCATTAA
>NW_009230264.1:0-23963 GCF_000690835.1 Fulmarus glacialis
TTCTATGATTCTATTCTATGATTTTATGACAAGTTTGGGGGAAACGAAGAAAAGAAAGGAGTTACCAGGTTATAATTAATCAGGCTGGAAATACAGGCTAGAGATAGTTTCCAATTTCTTAGCAGTGTTTTCCCCATTAAAGGCTACAGTTGCCTAAAAAAAAAAGATCAAGGAGAAATTGAAACCTGTGAGAGCGAACACAACACTAAAAAATGCACTGCCATAGACCACAGGGCTATGTTACTGGAAAGTATGTGGACCTTTTCTTCAGTGTGTGAAAGTTTGAAACACACTGTGCCATTTTAAGTACAGTCATCCTATTTTAATGGCTGCAGAAAAACTGCATCGTTGATCTGGCAGCCGCGTGTACCAACACTACTAGAATCATAGAAACACCAGGAGCAGTTTTCTTTCCCCTTACATAATTAAAGGACACTTACCATCTCACCTACAAATTAAAAAAAAAAAAGGGTTTGCTCAGGAAGAGAAATACACTGCATTTCACTACATTCATTTTAATTAGCAGCCAGCATTTTTATTCTATAATTTCATTTAGCTACCATGACGAGTTTGAGTTGCTACTTACTTTTGAATTTCCTGTTAAACATTGATTTAGAGCAACATGGAATAATAAAACTCCTTCACTGGGATTTTCAGTTCCAAAATAGAACAAAGTCATTAACAGAATTGATCGATTCTGGTAGGTTTGCATTGCCAAGCTTTCTTTGAAAGAAGCATGTTCATTACCATATTGCATGAGAAAAGAAATTGAATGAGCAGGAAAGAATTAATATACTTACAGGACATGAAATTTGACTCATCTGGCAGCCGAAGCCGTGTTCAAATTTTTGTATGGAATTTTTCTATTCATACTCTATATTGCTGCTTTATTGAGAGCAGATCTCTAGTTGTCAATGCAGGAAGCTTGCTTGTCAAGGGGATTTACTTGGAAATGGTTAAGTCGTGTTATGATTCGTAGTGTCTTTTCCTAGTTAAAAAAAGCGCTGTGGGATGCAGCACAAAAGTTTTTATGATTGCACAAGCTACGCCCTTATTTATCAAGACAGTCTCCCAACAGCAATGCATCCTGTCAGCTTGATACGCCGTGGCTACAAACTCACATCTCATTCTACAGCTCACCATTTGCCTGTCAGAAAGAAGCAAACTCAGTGTTGTAAGGCAATCCTTACATTCAATCAGCTGTAAAATCAGCCTCACTATCTTTTTAAGCTATTCACAACGCAAACTTCGGCTTTACTCTTCACACTTTACTCTTAAGCCTTGTTTAGAATTGTACTTGCAAGTGATTCCTCTGTAAAAATCCCACTGCAGCAGCAAAACCCTCTAGACTCCTCACTCGGCATCGCTCTGCAATTCTTCATGTGCCACAGAATTTTCTAAAGTATCTTGAGTTATACTTCAGAGCATGAGGGCACCGGAACATGCAGATACATACAATACCAGCACTTCTCAGAAATGCATTTATAGGTTGCTGTCAAAAGAATTTGCATCAGGATGCCCACGTTTTCATTTTCACCATTGACTGCACCCACATTAGCACACTATTCTCTCCCATTCCTTCATTTATACCCATGCAGCATTCATCTAATCCAGAAATATGTCCTCGCCTCCAGCCTGCCAGGTAAATGTAGCATGTTTTCCAATATTTCCTTTCAGATGTCATAGCTCTGGTCTCTTCTAGTCTTAGTTTTTCCATTGTCCTTTTCACCCCCCTGAGAGATTTCAGTTAATTACAGTTCTTTCTTACCTGGTCTCTAGGAAGTCTTTCTCTTCTCTAGGTGTAGCCCTTGGTATTCATAATTCATACTAATGCTTCATTGAATCTCCCTTGCTTTGGAGGGCTTAACCCTTCAGCCCTCCTCTTAGCAATGCATCGGGGGGGGGCCTTAGTGTGGGGGGGGGGGGGGGGGGGGGGGGGGGGAAAGACATTTGCAGCATCCAAAAGCCCAAGAGTTGTTACTGCAGCAGAAAGAGTAAAGGTGAGGTATCTTGCAAGGACACATGCTCTCCCTAAAAATAAAGCAGAGAGGTTGCAAAAAAATGTTGGCAGAAACAAGCGTTTCACACACATTATCTGCACTTCTCAAACACAAGTGTAAGGTGTGGGTTTTTTTGAGGAAAGAAAAAACCCAGCACAATACAGTTTTCCCAAGCCTGTGCAAACTTAAGATTTCTTATTTTCAACTGTAGTTTTCTTGTCAGTGATCTCAATCTTCCTTACCTGGAGACAAGCATTTAGCTCAATTACTGTTTGTACTGTTGAGGTCTAATTTGCAGGCAAGTGCCCCAATTAATCCATGTTTTAGATACACATGTGGGGCTTGTGTACTCATTATATTCAAAACAAAAACCCTAAAGAAAGGTTAACAAAAGCCTAGTGGTATCATGCACCTGAAGGAAGTTAACACATTACCGACTTAAAGGTTCACAACTAAACATTACAAAGCCAATACTACATAGTTTCAATACAAGCAGCAATGGGAAAGCAGTAACACCTAAGGGTTGATCCTGCAAATCCCTCAAGTCAAAATCTTTAAAAAGATTTTGAAGAGAACATTTTGAAAAAAACAAGTCCACATCTAGAAACTCCACAGTTCCCATCTAAAGAAAACCCTACACAGGTTTTCATACATCTTTAAAAATATCTGAGTGCTGCTTTACAGCAATTGTAGAATACGTACTAATTAAAGAGAAAATTCTCTTGGTTAGATTTGGTCATTTTGCTGGAAAACCTCTCAAGTCATTTCCAGCATCAGAATTTGCAAATGCTTATGCTGATATTTTTCAAGTTTCTGACACATCCTAAATGAAATTACAATACTGAATGACTCCTGATGAACTTTTAAGATAAGGAAGCATAGGAAAAATGCACGTGAAAAAGTGTCCACAGAAGCAATTACATTTTGCTAGCCCGGTTGTCAGAGCTTACAGAACCTTACTAAAAATCAAAACGAGAAATGCAGGTTCCCCTCTGTGCATCAAAATTCTTGGATCATCTTTAATCATCTTTAGACAGGGATGGCCATTCATTTTTTATCCAACTTTTTTGCCAGTTTTCAGCCAACTTCTGACCTATTAAGCAGAGAACTAAATTCATAAGGCTTCAAGATGTAAAGGCCAGAAAACTGATTCTTAGCTGCTGCCATTAAAGAAGCATCAGATGGAGTCTCCCGAAGTGACAAGCTCTACCTAAATGACCACCAGGGAAATCTGTAGTTCCCTGCCTGCCAAGTTTTAGAAATACAGACAAAAACCAAGACAAAAAGCTTCTCTTTCTTCATGCAGCCTTCAAGCTCGTTTCAACTGAAGACCTGTTTGCTTTCAAAGGAATGAAGTGATTCACCAACTGCATATTCTGCTTACGGAACAGCCTCCATAGAAAGTCCTGCTTTCAAGTGTTAAATTCTACAGAACAAAATTGCAGGTTGACTTTTTTCAGCTGATCAGGCTTACTGGCATTCATTAATTTCCAAATCCTCACCATTTTCTTAAGCGTACAAATAAAAATTTAGAAGCCTCATCTAGAAAAGAATGATGCATCTTGTGCACAAAAAAATGCCCTTGTGTGGATACTTAGATACATGATGTGCCAGACATAGTTCTTCCAACTCAAGGAAAAAAACAAAACAGAACACCCCAACTGAGTAAAATCTTGACTTCAAGAAATCAATGATAAAACTCCCATTGATTTCACTGTGACCAAATTTTCAGTTACGTGCCATGGACAGAAATAGCCTTTTAATTTGCTCCCAGTACGACATACCAAAATTAGTTTCACTCTAAGCTTTTTTCCACCCACACAGCTCCCATCCAGAACCTGTCCTAGACCTCAAACCTAACTCCAGAGAGGTTTCAATGTTTTTTCAAACACGTTAGCGAAAATTCATGAGCAATTCTGCATTTGTTTTGCTAATCCTTTCATGCAGATAGGAAGCTCTTCATAAGAAAGCCATCAGTACTTTCTCTCTCCATTACAGCTGATCTGCAAAAATATTTGTTACTGTACTATGGGAAACAGTAATCAATTTTAATCCTAAATTACTTTAACTTTTAATACATATTTAGTTATTTTTGTTCTTCTTACTACAAAACCCAAAATGGAAAAAGAGACATGAAATCATATTGTATTGAAGGCTTTATTGATGGCTAAATTGCTGTCACTTAAATCAGGCATAGCACTTTAATTCTTATGTAACAGGACTAAAAAAACTGGCTGATGAAGATTTACTTCTGTAAGCCTTTAAGTTGTCAAAGACATACTGTTCTGCACAACTTCCATGCTGCCAGCAAATGACAGCATTCTAGCTGCATAGCTTACATTGTATGCTTTAGTATACAGCAAAGAGTGATCTTAAATTTTATCACTTTTACCAGTTACACTTTTTTGAATTATGTTATAATAAAAAAACATTTTCTTACTTCTCTGCAATTATGTACAGTATAAAACAAAACCCAAGGTTTGTGGTAGAAATGTGTATGATTTGATCATATACAGGAGACAACATCAAATTTTATGAAATAAGTGACAATAATTATTTTCTGAGATTAGACTCCAGTTCAACATTACTTTAACTGACATTGCAGCGTGACACTTTCCAGAAGCACGGAAAATACATCCAGTGGATCAGATCCTCCTCTTTTGCTTCATCTTATGACTTATGTGGACAAATTTAACGTCACTATGTGCTACACAATGTATCACAACTCACTATCTAGGCTTATTTTGCACTAGAGAAGCACTTAAATGAAATCTGATAATCTTGATGTGTCATAAATAATACTGATAGAAGTATGTGTGATGATATTCACATTACTGTCAAGTGGAAGAAAAAACTGCTGGGAAGGAAATGAACAGGCAAATAAAATGTTAAAGAATTCAATTTAAAAAAAAAATCACACTTAGAACTGGGACAACATATTATAGAGCCAAAAAGGAGAAGTATTATTCCAAATAATAGTGTGTAGCTTTTAATTTGCAAACCAAATCTTTACCCAGGGCACAAAAAGAATGCCCTGGCAACCACTGCCTCATGCTAGCAGATTCCTACAGAAGTCCAGGGAAGAAATACAGGTTCTGCAGGAGACTTTCTAATCTCTCTTCAAAGCAATAAACAGTGGAATAAATGCAGTTTTTAAAGGGAAGTGCCAGTACAGAGAAGATGTGCTAGAACTGTGAGCCAAAACCTCTAATTTCCCATTCCTGATTCCAAATTATCAGAAGAAATAGACACTTCTAAAAAAAAAAAAACAAACCACCCCAAGAAAACAAACCACAACAAAAAACCCACCCCCTTTTTCAAGTTATTCATTCCTCTCCATTCTGGTTTCCTACAGAGGATTTCACTGCGAGCAAGAAAATTCTGCGTAACACCAATGCTTCATCGATTTCTGGAATGAAGCATTAGCAGTGGTATAAAATACGCATAAGCCACAACCTGTATTTTTCCTCCTTATGTTAGTTAAAATGAAAACAGCTATAATAAAGATCTAGAAAAATTCAAATTATTGTCCAAATAAAAGATGTTTAATCCAACTCGTAAATACCAAATACTCTCCTTCCTTTTTTGTGAATATGCTTCAAACAATAGCTGTCAACCAAAATTCAGTTATTTATGCAGCACAGACTGCCTTAAAACAACATTGTCAAACATTCAAATTATAAATACAAGACTTCCTGTGCATCATAAAAGACAAGACAAAAATTCTTGTAATATAAACAACACTTAGTTTTACTAGCTTTTTGTAAGTTACATTGCAAGTAACTGTCATTTCTCTAACATAAATCCCAGATTTGAAAGAAGTCAGACTGGCAGAAAATAGAAATAATTCTTATGAACTGCTTACTATCAATGCCGTGGCCACAGAACAATTTTTAGCATCTACCCATGACGCTTGCCACTTTAGAGAAGCACAGACATCACAGATAAACTGTAGTAAGGAGGCTTACATGTTTACTGCTTGTTATGTGACTGTTTGTAAATACAATGAAGGATTTGTCCCTTCAGGAGTACAAATTATCTTTTAGTAATATTTTATTTATTTATTTTAAATTCCTTCATAAGATCATGGGGAGACAGCAAAATGTAAAATTAAGGCTGGAATGACTTAAAAGCTTTTCCTCTTAGAGCTCAGTTTTAAAAGTTTGCTGTACTCTAATGTCATATGTGTTTTGGATAACTGGAAAAAACAAACAGGTGATTTAAAAAGCAAGTCAACTGTAATGACTGTGAACAATATGATTTGCAGTGGTCCTTGCTACAGAAGGTCCACTCTGAAATGAAATGAGTGAAGATGAATAGTTGCATACAAAAGCATTCCTAGGGAAAAAAATTTCATTCAATAACAGCACTGGCAATGCTCAGTGGCTGTGTTTATAAAGCAAACTACATTATTATTATATAGTCCTGCTTCTTTCTTGATTACTCTCTTAGTCTGTAATTTAGTATATATACTGTTCCATTACAGTATATACTTAGCATATGCACAGTAAACAATACTGGTCTAAAATCTAGAAGTGTCACTCAAGAAATTTCCAGTAGATGGCCTCTATGCATAAATTTGCAATTAACTTTTGGAGTCAAGCAAAGGTCTTTCAGAAAACCTGGCTCATCAAAATATTTTAGACTTACACTCAATAGATTCATATTAAAAAGTAACCACCTGCACATCTATCCTTTTCATAAACTACAAGCTCCACAAAGAGAAAGTTAACAGCTGCAACTGGTTTGCTGGGATCACACCAAAAAAAGACAAAAGAAAAGGGAAATAAAATTTATTATAAAACATGTTGAAATAGCAGTGACTTAGCTGACTTCCTGCTCTGCTGTTCTAGGCAGAACAAAATGTGACTGAATGCTCTCAGGAAAGCCAAAACAAAATTACAGCATAAGTATGTTGCCACACTAAAATCGCTTTCTCTTGATAATTTCTGGTTTCCAGCTGACAGGATGAGTTTCTTCAGTCTAAAGGGGGGAAAAAAAAACAACTCATAAGGATTATTTTTAACTTGAAATTCACCTGTAATTAGGGTTTAATTTAAAATATTACTCATATAGTACGTATACTCTGTATACTATGTATGTATACATAGTATGTATTTCATATGTAACATTATAATTACCTAATCTACTATGTAATTAATTTACCCAAATTAAATTTATCATCCCACTGTCTGAAGTACATGACAAGACTTGTTCTGGTTTGGATTTTTTTGGGTTTTTTGTTTGTTTGGTTTTTGGTTGGTTTGTTGGGGTTTTTTGTTTGTTTTTGTGGTGGGTCGCCCCCCCCCCCAAGGACAAAAATCAGGTTGCCAATGGCATTTCAGAAACAACACTGTAGTGATCAAAGCACAGGAACAGGAATTCCACAGACAGTCCTTCCAGTGATATCTACGTCAGCATTGGCAGATGCCACAGAGTCTACAGTTTGCCCAGTTGCAAAATGGATAAAACATTCCTTATTCCTTCATATCTAAGAGTTGCTCCAAGTCTAATTAATGCAAAAATTCCAAGGTTTAATAAAAATCCTTACATTCTTTATATTGAAGACATACTCCGATAAACTATGCAATAATCTATTGTCTTCTCCATTAGTAAATGGATTCAGACTTGAGAATAACAGTTTGAAAATAAGCTATTTACTCTGAATTAAAAAACTGTCAAGGCAAATGACTAATCTAGATCATATACAGAAGTACAATAAATCTTTAAAATGTAATCTTTTTGCTAATTCCCATATTTTAATCAATACAACCACACACAGTCCCCTACTGGCTTCAAAACACAATGTACATTATTGTATTAGGATTTCTCCAAACTTTATGACAAATGACTTTTGCAGAAGAGTTGATAGACCTAATACTTATTTGTACTATAGTTGTTAATAAGAAATTAGGAGTGCAGGAACTAGCTGCCGTCCTCTTAATGTTATTACATACACATGACTTTCAAACTTCAATAAAATGGATTACACAAATCTGTGCATGTCCCTTATTGATACGTGTAACATTTGTTTGAAATTTTTTGATTTCATGAAAATACATTAAAAGACACTTTTACATACCGCAGTATCATCTTCTTTGTATACTTTTATGGTTTTATCAGCTTCAGCAGTTAGCAATCTGCTTTCTGACTGGTCAAAAACACAAGCAAATATTCCTGATTCACTGTCCAAAGAGCCTGGCTGTACAGCTGCATGTACTCTCTGGAAATTGTATCCAGTTCTCCAGTCCCAAAGATGCATAGTACCATTATCAGCTAAAACAAACAAACACACTTAGTATTTTAACCAGTTAATTTCTATCGGTTTTCTAAAAACAGTATCATGAACAACCAATTAATACATCAGGAATACATCAGCTATAACATTCATGTACAATAGCTCAGTACACCCTACAAGGTTTCCCATTTTCTGTTGGTTTTCTTCTTAGTTAGGAAAGGCTGATCTTGTTTAAGAAGGCTGATGGAAGCTCCCTCAGAATCTCATCCAGAGATAACCCAGAGATATCTCTGGGTATCTCATCAGATAACCCAGAGAGATGATATACTACATCACAAGGCAATTGCAGCAAGTTGCTTTGGAAGCACAGTAAGGACTGGCATTCTGAATATCAAGCTCCCTGTTCAGTAGCTCCACTAAAGTTGACCATAGAGGCATCATCCTGTCAAACAGATTACAGACTCCTTAATGAGTCTGTAATGGGACACAGGCTTAATGTTTGCAGAGATTCTATTTCAAATACAGTTTAAACCACTGCCAATATTACTACTACTGGCATCAGCTACAGGGTATTCACGGCAATCTGAACTCTGTATTCACAAGGATGTTCTCAGAGCAATTTTTCAGTTACAAAAAACAACCCCCTCTGAAAGCATTATCTAGCCAAAACAGATCTATTAAAAATTTCTCCACAGCTGCCAGCTAGACAAGAAAGCCAGATGTTTCAAGAAGGGTGTTTCTACAGTAAAATACTCTAAGGTAACTCTTACTTTAATTCAGCATCAACTACTTTGAAGTTGCTGTAAATAGCATGAGGATGTAAAGAGGGGGAATCAATATTTAAATCTTAATTTTTAAAAGCGTCACAAATAATATTACTAAAACAACAGGGGTTCTTATGTGGAGAAGGGACAAGTTTTTCTAAAGTCTCAACTACTACTAAGATGAAAAAGTCCTACAAAGACCTTCTGGAAGTATCTTCAAAATAATAGAGAATGAAATATGAGCCCAGTCCAGTATTTTGTCAAGTTCTTGCTCTCACTATGAATACACCAGTTGTCAAATAGAGCTTTATCCAAATTTTAAAATCAAGAGCCCCCTTTATACATACTTGAAAACATAACCAGGGTAAGCTGACTATATAATTAGCTATCTTCCAACTCCTGCTTCGCACATTTCCATCTTACTCCACATCCCTAGCCTCCAGGACATACTGTATCCAACGGGACCAAGAGCACATGGGACCAAATGCATTTCAGGGTTCCAAAGCGTAACTTAACTGTTACTTTTTTTTGTTATGCTCTGGTTACAAACAATGAAACGCTTTTTTTAAGTATCTGCTTCTGCAAACTCATGGAACCTGTCTTAAACTGTCTTACGACATGTGATGCTGTGAACTGAGTCCTATCCTTGTTCACAACTATCCAAAGGATTAGACAAGCAAAACCAAGAGGTGAAAACTCAGGCTCTGCAAGTTATGTGGAGCAATACAGTCTAGCCTCTTAATTCACTTCCCTCTGACTGCTAGAGCTCTCCCAGGACAATCTTGTGATTAAGCAACTGGTCTAGGACCTCAGAGATTTGGGCTTAACCTCCTGCTTTAACTCTGTTTTCCCATACAATCTTGGACTGTTTCTCTAGAGCTCAGCTCTCGGGCTGTAAAATTGGCACTTCCTTTTTCCACACTATTTACTCATTTCCTGTTTATAACAGCATCTACATTAAAACCACACTTACCATCTCCCTACTATGTAGACACAATGCCTTAACGAAAAGATCTGATTTCAGCTGGGATTTCTAGAAGCTACTTCCAAAAAAGCATGTCACTAAAAAAGGTCTATGTATGTACCTTGTCTTGTACAAACATAGAACTCTCAGAAACATCACAGATTATGGTTTTAGTAACACATATTTCCACAAAAGTATTTTTATTACAATGCTTGGGTAACTAATATATAGAAAAATGCTACCTGCAATATGAGATAAATGCTCTTACATGAAATTATTCACAATTGGACACAGTAAGTATCAGGATTCTCCTCCTACCCCCACAACACAGAAACATGAATACAAACTAGTAGTTCCAAGACTTTGGGGGCTCACAGACCAATAACAATACTCTAATGTATCAGATGATTATTAAATTCTTGAAGCTTTTGAGTGAAAGAATTAAATCAATGTGTCATAATAGACACAAAATCCTCCCATAGGCACTGGAGCCAAGGGGCCAGTTTCTTAATTTCAGAACGCTTGAACATATAATATTGCTGAGTAAACGTGGTTTTGATTCACAGAGCCAAATAAAATTTGGAGATTAGCTATCAATCTTTTAAACAACACAAACATAACATCAGAAAATGCATGCAAGAAACTTCGAGACCACAGAACCAATGCATTTGTGCTGCATCAAAAAACAGGGAAGAGTTCACCATTTAAATGGTACAGCAAGCTTTAGCAAGATGTTTCTATATCCTTTATCCATTCTCACTGCATCAACATGCTACTAACAGAAAGCAGCCAACAAAGAACCAGATGTCTCCCAAGCAGCTTCCAATTTCCACACCACTCCCGAGGGGACACTCACAATTCAGACCCAGGAGATCACAGAGGATGGACTCTGGAGCCTGGCGGCAGCAGCCAACTGAGAAGACGAAACCTCTTCCCTGCTGCAGATTAAAAGTCCTTTCAAATACATTTTTGTGCATGCAGCTCAGTAACATCCAAGAAAATAAAAGCGGCCTTACTCACTATAAAATGAAGTTGTATGCTGTAGCAAGGTTATAGGCCCAGATAAAAGAGAGCTTAGCGAGCATCTTTGCCTAAGGACCTCCAGCAATATGTAAGTGGGGGAGTGGAGAGGAGAAATATGAATGTGTATTTCTCATTTTTACCTCCGGAGACCAGAACGCCATCGGAATTTACAGCCAGTGTGTTGATAATAGCATTGTGGCCAGAGAGGTTCTGAATGAAGTTTCCATCTGGGAATTTCCACTGTTTAATATTATCTGGAGAACCAGATGCAAATGTGTAACTGAAAGAAAATAAGCACAGTATATTAAAGTTCAAAAAAGCCGTAGGGATAACGAATGTCCTTCACTGAAACTACTGTTAAATGCCAGTTGCAAAGTTACTTAACACTAAAACTGCTTTTCTGACATTTTTACCTCACATAAAATGAAGCAATTTTATGAAGTCATGAATTACCTATCTCTACTGTTTCCTTTCTTTCCATAGACTACCTAAACTTTAAAAATCCTACGCTGTATAGAACGTTAATATGCAAACAAACATGAAAAATGCACGTTACGTTCTTGTCAGTTGTTATTCTGGCAAATTTTCAGGTATAAAGGCATCATCAGCAAAGGTATCAGGAAAAAAAAAAAACCAAACAAACAGAACAAAAAACCCAACTAGTCTTCCAAAACTACACAACCAAGAATAAAGCACTTGCAAAAAAATGAACTATGAAAGATAATTTGTTTTACTGAGTTACCCTAAAATAATCACTTCCCTCATTTTAACATGTGCGAGCAGTCACAAGGTTATTTGGGTAGCACATTCAAAAGCCTGTAGGAATATTTTCAGTTGCCACAACATCTAAGCAATTTGCTGTCTATGTAATAGATTCTTCAGTAACAAAATAGACTATTAGGAAAAAATACTGAAATATTAAAAAAAAAGAAATATTGAAATATAAAAATACTAGGCTGACTTTTGCTACTGCTTGATAAAAACAATTCAAGTTTTTCTTTCAGAGAGGTATGATCAATGAACCTGAAACTACAGGGGTTTTTTTGCAGATTAAAAATAAAACTAGGGTTTTTCTCTGCCACAGCTAACAGGCATAGCATGAGATTTTTATAATTTTTCAGACACGCAGACTGGATCAGAATTGATTCAAAGATTCCAAATTTCTGCACTGACAGAATTTTGTTTTAAAATATTGAAGGTGCAGAAGCACTGCAGTTCCATGTGAATTCCTTTTCTCCATTGTTTTAATGATTTATCCAAACAGGCAACTGTCGATGCATCAAAATATAGCATCTAAATTCAGAGCACTTCCAACAACACCCACCTTCAAAGATTAAATACTCACAAGAAGTTTCTTTTTAAGGCCTGTTAGATTGAAATGTCTTGTGCAGTGAAGCACATATTAAAAAAACAGTGTAGCAATCACTGTCTCCTTTAGCATTACTCACACTTGTACCCTTTTACAAAACTACTTCACTTTCTGCTAACAATCATTCGGTTACATTTTTATTATTAGCCTTACAAAGCCCAGTGTCACTGATTTCTCAAGGACTGCATCAAAGTCACATACATAAATTCCATGGGGTATAGGACATTCTCAGGATTGCTAATGTACACTAGTGCCAATACTTTGGTAGCACAGTGTAGTGAAGGTGTTTGAGAACTGATAGGTACATTTTTAGGGCATTCTAAGTTCATTAGTTTTTCACATTATTATGCCCTCCCATTCTAAATCATCACTCACATTGGCTTTCTGTCACCAAATGTTATGAACTGTGAAAGTGTAAAAGAATGAGGAAAACTTACTGTCTTGGATGTAACACTACTGCTCTTACAGATTTCTTGTGATTTGTTAAAGTAACACGAGTTTTTCCTGCTACTAAATCCCAGAGCCGTATGGTAGTATCATGACTGCCTACAATGAAAAGAAAATAAAAAATAGTACAAACCATCATATTGATTCTATTCTACCATTATTATTTTGATAAGGCAGCCAAAATTTTATATGTGAAAGAGACAAAAATATTATGCTTGTTACGAAAATATGATACTAATGCCACCTCAGATGAGAAAGATGTTGGGTTGTTACAGTCTTTCTACACAGTTTGAAATTCGAGAACAACTAAGCTAGATTTTGACATAATGGGAAAGAAGATGAACTTTGTATTTAACCATGGTACTGGACATTTCTTAACTGAATTGGGGAGAACTGTGAAATATCACAGAAAATGCAAGTCTCAATACATATTACAACAAAAAATGTAAACACCAGAAACAAAGGAAGGGCAGAAAAACGTTCAAACAATGCATAGCTACATTTGCTTAAATATACCATTAATAGTATGAAACAGCCATTGAATGGCTCATTTTCAACAGAAAACGAGTAAGAGAAACTGAGTAAATTAACAAAGATAACATTATGAATCTCACATAATTACTGAACAAATACATTCATGATTAAGCTTTTCAGTCACGTTACTTATGAAACCATGTCCACTATACCTGTAATAATTTGTGGTTCTGCAGCTTGGCACTTCACTGTCGCTACCGCATTTGTGTGTCCTGACAGCGTGTGCACACTGGCTTTCGTCCTCACATCCCAAATCTATGAATTCACAGTAAATAAGTCACAGAGGTCAATAACAGGTGCATATTCAATGTATTTTAGGCACTGTCATTGATTACATGAATTCCTTGCCATAGTTCTACCACAGATTCTGCCATAGATTGAACAATGGTATTTGGGTTGTATTTTTCATCCAACAATTCATCACACAACTGCCTCAGCTGGCAAATTTCAAAGGGAGCAGGGAGCCTGCCACTGAATTTCTAGATATACGGATAACTTAGTCACTATAAAACCATACCATCTTCTAAATACTAAGTGATCCTATATACATGGTGTAGTCCACCTACTAAATTAAGAAATAAAACATTCTCCTGAAGTGACACTGCATTTTTGTGTATTCAGGCTTCAGTTTTATCGACAACAAAAGACAAAGCTAACATAAATCATCTTAGTATTTTCATTTTGATTCATGTTAACTTTCGGTAAGTATTCACTTTTAGAAATGGACATTGTTGAAACACACTGACATATCAAGATGTTAAAATGTAACAATGCTATACTTACTCGTGCTGTTGAATCTCTGCTACATGTTACCAGTACATCTATTGTTGGATGCAAGTCTAAACCGTAGACAGCACTTAGATGACCATGGTAATGTCTGATAACCTAGATGAATAAAAAATGTATACACACTTTAAGTGGATATTTGAAAGAATATTCTAAATGCTTTGATTTTTATATTTGCCACCACCAATTCATTCCAATTAAAGAAACTACAGCTTACCTTATTGTATTCAAGATCCCAGCATTTCACTTGTTTGTCTTCTCCACAAGAAAAGAGGTACGGACTTCTTGCACTTACTATCACCCCTCGTACAGTACTGATGTGTCCCGTCAAAGACAATTTCAATTTGCCACTAGCAAGGTCCCAAATCTGTATCAAAATAAGTGTTTTGGGGTAGACAGGTAAAAGCTACACAGTGATAGTCTGGGTAAACAGCCCAGATGTAATTGATCCTGCTGCATTTTAAGTTAAAAATTACAGCAACAACTATGTGCTCTCCAGATACTACCATATAATAAATGAAATCTCAAGAATTCATACTCCACAAATCCTTTATGACTAGGTAATACAAGAACAAACATTCTGCAGTTCATTATTCTGCAAGCAGTAACAAAGACATTGTTTCCAAGGCTGAAGACTTTTTAAAATAAGAGAACAAAAAAACCACCCCCAAACTTTGTCAGTGATTTCTTCCAACCTCTTACCTTTATAGTTCTGTCAGCAGAGCCAGTAACAAACCACTGATTTCCTGGTTCTACTGCAATACATCTCACCCAGCCCAGGTGACCACTGATAACCTTTAGAAAAAACAGAAGTTTTTCTAAATCAGAATACACATACATCTGTCAACGTAATTTTCATTCTCCAACACCAGAATTTGTTAGTATTCACCAGGAAATGCATGCTCCCCAAAAAGGTCAAATGTGAAATTAGATCTGAAGAGAGCTTGATTTCTACTTTAGTTAAATGAAGAGACTACTAGGAATTCACGTCATACACTAGACTTGGGGAACTTGCAGTACAGAAAGACCCTGCTCCTGTAAGCAACTTTTTCAAATCCTTTGAGAGTCCGTAACACTGTGGCTCAACACTTGAGGCTTTGCAGAGAAAGACTTTATTTAAGCACAAGTTCCTTGTGCTGCTTTATAGTGCTTATACAATAATAGTTAAAGAACAACTATATAAAATCTTGGCTATTAAATCACACTGCCATATAATAGCTACCTCTTAAAGCATGCTACCACCTCCTTTTCCCTAAATAAGAGGTAATATGAGTATGTTGGGAACTTTCTGGTAACAAAATACTGGAGATGGATCTCACAAGAAAAGTTCTACCAACATATGGCTTGCTTACAGCAGCCTTTCTATTTCTCTAATTTCTCCAAAGTCAGACAGCTAAAATCAAAACCCACAGTTGTTTTCACTGGATGTCATACTTCACGTACTGTCATACAGCTCATTCCAAAAAACCCTAGAACACACCAAAAGTTCTTAGGCAGAAATGAGGCAGAAATACTTTGGAAAGCTAAAGTTGATTCTTCTGACTAGATGAGACCACAGCCACTTATATTTGAGATAGCTGTCTAGATTTCTTCATAGTCTAGGAATAGAAACAGGCACTTCCAGCGCAGAAATCTAAGAAATAAATTATCTGACCTATTTTAAGTCCCCATCTTTCACAAATGACTTCAAACCAAGCTTAGGAAGACCAGTTAAAATGTATATCTTAAGTAACAGATAAGATGGAACCCACATTTGGTGTTCCAGCTACGGTTCTACTTCTGATTGCTTGAACAAGCCTTTGTCCTGTTGAGCAAGGATATTGACAGCAAACCTTCACTAAAATTGCTGACATGTAGAATTAGTACAGTGACTTGAATTGTATTTACATTCTCTCTCTGAAAAGAAAGTGCTCCTAACAAGTAGTCATCTTCCATTTGTTTACCTTAAATCTCTCATGGGTTTATTTTGGTGCCATTTTTTTTTCAAACAACATTTGCCTTAATTTTTATATAGATCACGTTCTAATACTGCTGTATTTAGAAAACCTGATCGACATGCTGGAGGGAACGGATGCCATACAGAGGGACCTTGACAGGCTTGAGAGGTGGGCCCATGCAAACCTCATGAAGTTCAACAAGACCAAGTGCAAGGTCCTGGACATGGGTCAGGGCAAACCCAAGCACAAATACAGCTGGGCAGAGAATATGGGTCGGGGCAAACCCAAGTACAAATACAGCTGGGCAGAGAATGGTTTGAGAGCAGTCGTGAGGAGAAGGACTTGGGGGTGTTGGTTGATGAGAAGCTCAACATGACCCAGCAACATGCACTTGCAGCCCAGAAAGCTAACCATATCCTGGGCGGCATCAAAAGAAGCATGACCAGCAGGTCGAGGGAGGCGATTCTCCCCCTCTACTCCACTTTTGTGAGACCCCACCTGGAGTACTGTGTTCAGTTCTAGGGCCCCAACATCAGAAGAACATGGACCTGTTGGAGCGAGTCCAAAGGAGGGCCACAAAGATGATCAGGGGGCTTGAGCAGCTCTCCTGTGAAGACAGGCTGAGAGAATTGGAGATGTTCAGCCTAGAGAAGAGAAGGCTCTGGGGAGACGTTATGGGAGCCTTCCAGTACCTGAAGGGGGCTTACAAGAAAGCTGGAGAAGGACTTTTTACAAGGGCATATAGTGATAGGACAAGGGGTAATGGCTTTAAACTGAAAGATGGTAGATTTACATTAGATATAAGGAAGAAATTCTTCACTATGAGGGTGGTGAGGCACTGGAACAGGTTGCCCAGAGAAGCTGTGGATGCCTCCTCTCTGGAAATGTTCAAGGCCAGGTTGGATGGGGCTTTGAGCAACCTGGTCTAGGGGAAGGTGTCCCTGCCCGCAGCAGGGGGGTTGCAACCAGATGATCTTTAAGGTCCCTTCCAAACCAAACCATTCTCTGAATCTACAATATATTCCTTTGAGGTCAAGTGTTTTTCAAAAAACTATTTTTTAAGATTAGCCTTAAGATTTACAACTAATACAGCACTCAGGACTCTTCTGAAGATCTAAATGCCTACATATGGTGCTATATTTAGACGAACAGTGCTAAAACAATATAATTCTGATACTAGAGCATGAGATTTTTAAATATCAGGAAAGCCCGACATTCCTAAAATAATATTCACCCTTTCTCAGACTAAGTATGAAATTGCTTAATTTCATAGTTGAGAATCAGCCCCTTAGAAAAAAAAAATACATACACATTCAAACAGATGCACCTGAAAAGTTAAAGAGATCTGAACCAATACATATGCTTAGAGATTTTGCCTTCAACTCAGCTACCCTGCCATGCTCATCACCAAAATGTTTAAAGGTGATATGAGATTTTGGGGGAATGGCTATTATTACTCCCTAAGAAAACTGAAAGGCAAATTAGACTAATTCAAAAACAAGACTAGAAGTCAAGCAATCTAAACTGCAGAGATAATTTGTGATTAAAGTATGCACCTTTTTTCCCCATTTTCATAGTAAGTAAAAGCAGTCTGGCTGACTCAGACACTGACTGCCTTTAAGTGTTTTTGGAGACAATTTCATTACGTTAACATCGCTAGAGTATTTCTTTAACATGTTATTAGTTTCAGATTTTGCACCTTGTCTTTGAGTTCCTCTACCAAAGAATCTGACTAGAAAAGAAAAAACAACACTCTCATGAATTTATCATACTACAGCTAAACCTATGTAAACAAAAGGGTAAAATTAATAATATTCACTAAATAATTTGCTAAATAGAATGAAAAATGTTTGTAATCCAATCTCTATTATTTAAGGAGAGAGTGTGCGTACACAACTTAGTTGTGATCACTTTTCGTTTGAGTTCTTTTTTGTGAATGAGAAGCAAGAATTATGCTTTGAGGTCTTTACAGAACATAAAATATTCATTTACTTCCATATGCATGTTCATGTCATACATTTGTAACTTACTCTGTACAGTTTCCAAGGTGGATGCCACTGAGGTTTGGGCATGGTTGGAGCCTTCTTTGCCATTAGTGCAGAATTTTTGTTTCCACCAGCTTCCACCATAGCCTGTAAGTTAAAAGGAAGGTTAGTCTTATGCTTTATACTTACCTCTTTGCCTAAAGCCTTCTCGCTCTGACATCTCAACACTGATTAAATTTAGTCAGTCAGGAGATCTCCACACAACACACAAATGAATCCAGAAGCAATCTGGTGAGCACCATGTACTTTTCACATTAGATGTGCAACAAACTCACCACGGACATCCCAGGAGGCTGCGAACGCTCAGATATTCCAGCATGTCTGTAAATATCACCCACACCAGCAGCTGTCCGATTTGCATCCAACCTAGGTTGAATGAAAATGGTTGATGGATTGGAATCAACTTTGTCTCTCACTAAGTAAGTGATAAGGTATCACAGGGCTGCATCCAGTCAAGTGCTGTACACCTCCAAGGATGGAGACTTCACAACCTCTCTGGGTAACCTGTTCCAGTGCTTGACCACCTCAAGGTAAAAGACACCCACAAACAAAGCCCCACTTTTTCCTCTTGTATCTAAACAGAATTTCCCTTGTTCCAACTTCTGCCCATTGCCTCTCACGACATCCAAGAAAAAAAATGTGTACAGAAAAATGATGCCTCTCCACACTGCAAGTAGCTTCTTTAAACATTTTATAAATTAGAATATTCAAAATACTCAAAATAGCTCTTATCCTGACTTCTGTGTTTTGCCTTGAAATTCCCACAGATTACAAAAGTGTTAATGGAGTACCTGGACTGAGAAGCAGGAAGTGCTACGGCTAAGGACTGTGCTGCGGATTCACTAGGCATCCTCTGGACCTTAGTATCTGCTGTCAGAGCCACACCTTGAAAAAAAACCAAACCACCGCAAAAGCAAAGACAACTCTATTAAAAAGAAAATCCAGAAAAGTATATTATACAAACACATATATAAATGTACACCTGTGAATAAGAGCTTCTCACACCCCTGTAATATTAAATCCCATCATTCAATGACATTTTTCACAGGCGAGTCAAATCTACTGAAATTTTTTTTTTGGCCCAAATCCTTTCCATCTTGATTCTACTACATAATTTCTAGAGCAGAAAACAGTATGATTATTCATTGGAAACAAAAAAAGCCTAACTAGGAGCAGCACCCATCTTTTAATCCAGCTTCAACTATTATGGAAATCCAAACATCACAAAAATAAACATGATCTTGAGAAGTATTTGCTAACTTAGGTCCTTTAGTGCAGTTTATTATGCCATCCCTATGTGTTGGTTGGCATCATGCAGTGGTGCCACAACTACAAACGGTTTAGCCCTACCGAAGTGAGAATTTCAGACTACTTATAATTTATAATTTATAATCTCATCCTAACAACAGCAGATCACTTTTAAAAAAAAAAATTAAAAACTCTTTGCAAAGTGTAGTTTTGGTGCAGACTGCTGAATGTATTCCACTCCCATTTCTCTATTTCTTTTCCTAACCAAAGTTCTGGCAGTTGACAACAAGGACAATATCTGGGTGAGATGCCCAGGTTACAACAAGAAACAACAACGGAAGAAATCTAATTTTTAACTGTGACATATCTGATTCTATTAGAAGAACACTGAACTTGAGGAAACCTCTGTGAGCAAGTCTTGTCCCCACAGTTAGTCAACTACGCGTGATTTTTTAATGGCTGAAGGTCCACTGAACACTCACATTTGTTAACTTACAAATCAAGCCACAACACATTTCCCACCATACTTGCAATAAACTTAGGCACTAACAGTAAAAGATCAACAGTTAAAACTAAACTGCTACAAGGAGAGAGCAGGACTGATCAATAACAATGACAATTAGCAATGGCCAATATAACAACACAGAAACATCCCTTCCAAGCACAGACAAAACCAAATGACACCAAAATTATTGGACCCTAATGTGTCTTTCTCAGAGCAAGGCGGTGATACCTACACCTTTCTGCTCTGGTGATGAAAAGCAGTATACATTCCCTCTTTTCATTCAACTTCCCTCTAGCTGGAACCCCCCCTCCTTGGTTCACAACAAAATTCTAAGAGCAGCTCTGCCACAACAGTGGAGGCACCAGGGATCTGTGGGTCTTGGCAAGCTCTCCAAGACAAAGGGGACCACAATATCAGAGAGGGCATTCCGAGAGCATTTTTGAGATGATGTTACGACAGAAGGTGAAATCTCATAGAAATGAATGACCACCTCACAGCAAGCTCACATCTGCTGAGGCTTAGTCAGAAGACACCGCATCTGCACCTAAATCCTCCTCCTACCTCCTATCCCAGAACGTTTATCAGCCACAAAACTCTCTGCATCAATACTATGAAAGACTTCAATGGCATTTCCCACTACTGTCAGCTATAGATTTACAGCAACAGGAAGCCTGCTCCTGCTAGGAGGGAGGATGCCTAGTTCTTACAGGAAGGCAAAAAACCCACGCAAAGACTCACAGAATTTTACTTACCGGGACCAGGTGGGTATGGATGTGTACCAGTTATCAAATACTCAAGTTCTTGTCCTAAAGTGCAACAAAATGTCATATTAATGATTACATTTTATACTGCACTGCAAATGATGCACTCAAAACAGGAAATAGAGGCAAACAGAGCAGGTCATACATTGAAGTGATTGCTGGTTTCTCCTGCTAAGGTACTACACTTAGACATTTCTTATTTTCATTAATTTCATTTGTTCTGGTACCTCAGTTTTCTAAAACTCAACAGTAAAATAGTATTTTTAAAATGGTGATGCCACCTGTTATCAAGAGGGACTCTCTCTCAAGAGAAAAATCTTCATGCTGCCAAAGTCACCTTTTGAAGTAGATATCATGGAAGAGGATTCACGTACACAAATAGCACGAGTGTCTAAAACTTAAGCTAGTCAAGATAATTGATTGTGTGTGGTATCAGAAAACAAAAAGGTTCTTTTCTTCTTAAAAAATATTTCATTATCTCTCAACATCTTTTACTCTCAGAATACTTCCAAATAAAGTACCTTGAAAAAAAATCTCAGCTAAAATAAGGTGGCATTTGGCATTCTTTAGAAGAGAAGTTTCTGTATGGGTCCTACCTAATACATACACATATTATATATAACCAAACACAGGTTAAAAAAACCCCAGATTTAAAATAAAGAGTTTTCTGGTTTAATAGTTGCACAGCTAAAGGAAGTCTGAAAAAATTCTGTGAAACAAAATTTAAAAAAAAAAAACAACAACAAAAAAAAACCCAAAAGAACATGTCCTTGACCATCATGAACTTGTAAAAAGGAGAAATATATTACTGATCTTTCTCTTTCTAACACCTAAGTACAGCACACACTAATGTTACCATAAAAATTACTCGTTTACTAATGAGTGACTGTAAAAAATTCACAGCATCCTATTACTCCTTTGTTAAAACAAATTTCTTTCTTGTTCTGAATCACTTACCTCCTGTGGACCCTAGCAAGAAAAATACCAAACAATGAAAAAATGGTATTTTGATTTCCGTCTTCATCTCCGATGGATTAACACTGGACTGCATTCTTCAGATTTTACATCAATGAGACTGTCACAAAAGCAAGGACAAATATACCACTAAGAGCAAACTAACCTTGATTTCCAGAATACTGTTTGTGTCCATAAGGATCCCCAGTGTTTGGGCCTCCTTTCTCTCTTAAGTTTTCTTTAAGAGTAGGCATGTGTAACACTGAGCCGTACTCTGTACGCAGCTTGACTGCCATCTTTACTTTGTGACTGTTGGAAGAGTAAACCATTATACTGATTAAACACCAATTTCTGAATTGTTCTTAAGTTTTGAAATATTTTAGAGAAGGTTTTATACAACTTACTTTACAATTCTAATATCTTTTCTTCCTTCAAGACTACACTGTTAACTCCGCAGAAACATCTGAACTTCTGACTTGGATGGAGCTACACTAACATAATTTAAAACTTTGAGGCATACCAGTAATTCACTGATTACAGTACTTACCTTTCTTCATCTAATGGGATAGGCTTGGCATTATCAGCTACAAACATATCATGGGTTCTCTTCAAAGATCTGAACACAAGTGTGTGCACAGAATGCTTTTGGACTTCCTAAAAGAAAGAATATTTAAATACATTTGGACATAACTAAATGAAAAATTGAAAATGGAAATGTAAATTGAACTGAGTAGCAATTTCAGACCTCAGTACTGTTAGATGATACAGCACTATTTAGTTCACAGAAAACACTGCTCTTCTTGGAAACTAAAAGATTAAGTTTATCTGTTAATTGTTTTAATTCAGTGTTTACTCAAAATAACATTCCCTTTTCTTGGAAACTGTCAAGACTTTGAAAAGCAAGCCAAAAACTTTGATCAAACTTTCTGCACTGGCACCTACATGACAAATCCAAGAGCGTGCAAGCTTTTTCCCCTCATGCTTTGCAGTTCTGTTTTCATAGGTAGGCAATAAAGTAACAGATTCTGAAAACATTCCTGTAAATTTTATTTCACTACCACCACAAAAAGAACAAGAGCAATCACCAGTTTCTGTGCAGTGTCACTTTACGGAAGCACAGCACAGTTTACTGAGATAAAACTTTGGATCAAGCCTGACCAAATTGTTTTCCTTTTATAATTTTTAAAAATCAAAACATACTTAAAATCTCATTTAAAAACTTACAAGCAGCATTAAAAGCTATTAACTTATATAGAATATTTGGGTTTTATTCTATATTAACTTATATAGAATACTTGTTTTTTATGAATATTTTCCTCCAAATGGACAAAAAAAAAATCATTAGAAATCTCAGCCTGCTTGCTTAGATACAAAACCAAACTCTCCACATGACTGTACTTGTTCTGTATGTCATACAAGCAAAACAAACTGGAAGCTACATTAATAACTTTTGGCATTGGATATCACCCAGCTGCCCAGTCTCCAAGATTCATTACACAGATGCTTTCCCTGTTAAGTTCTTTGTAGATTCTGTTTTCCTGCCCTGGAAGCTGTCCGCTCACCAATCCATTTTGCGATGGCTGTTACCCTCCTAACTCAGTAGCAACTACACAAAGTTTTTTGCTCTGCCTCAGTAAGCTCCTGCAAGCTCCAGGTATGAAGTGAAAAAAACCACCAGCATTTGGAATCGGGTTAGGAAAAAACTGGAGCAAGAAATAAGAATTACAGTAGCTAATTAGTATTCAACAACAGCAGCTGTTGAAATCACCACACAAGTAGTAGATAACACAATACCTCCCCAATAGGGAAGATGCACCTACAAATATTTTTTGACAGAGATGCCACTCTGTAAAAAACAGCTAATAGCATTCTGTGGGGCAGCACTCTCTGCATCTTCTCCCACACTCCTGACAACACCACTTGCTTTTAGAAGCACACGATATTCACCCCACAGTAACTATTCCACGGCCTATAAAACCAGTGGCGTTCTCCCCAGCTTTACTTCCAAGCCCTCACCAAAAAGCCACCGTTTTCTTGACTAGCTGACAAAGCCGGTAAGTCACCGGAGGCTGGGCACCACAGCACCACCTCCCCAGCCCCCAGCACCAATTCCGTATCCGGCCTAAGTCCGGCAAAGCAAAACTGCCGCCTGCTGCTTACTCCCGCCCCAGACCCACAGAACCCACGGCCCCGCACCACGGCGCCCGCCAGGCAGGGGCCACAGCCCTCAGACCGGCAAGAAACACCCCTCTCCCTTCCTGCGCCCAACTCGCTCTCCCCCGGGGGCGCGCCGGGCAGGCGCTGGGAAGGCGGAGGGACCGCCATGGTCTACCCCCACAGCGGCGCCTCCGTACTAAGGGGGAAGTGATGGCGGGGGGTGCGGTGCGG
>NW_009230265.1:0-51264 GCF_000690835.1 Fulmarus glacialis
CCATCATTAAGCTCTTGACAATCAAAACATTCTCTAACGTACGGGGCTACCCCACTGCCTCCCCTTCTGAAGAGTTTATAGCCTCCCATTGAAGCACTCCAGTTGTGCGAGTCATCCCACCATGTTTCCATGATGGCAACTATATCATAGTTTTCCTGTTGCACAATAGCTTTCAGCTTCTCCTGTTTGTTGTCCATGCTGTGTGTATTGGTGTAGATGCACTTCAGTTGGGCTATTGAACCTGCCACCTTTTGGGGGGCAGACGCCCTCCGTGGTTTCTAACACATCCATAACTCTTGTGTCTTTGCTGTCGCATGGATCTCCACCCCGTCTCCACTGAGACGGCAGACCGAAAGACCTCACTAGCACACCGTCCCTCAAACATTGGCATGCCACCCCCAGGCTTATCTCTAGTGAGCCGAGTTTTATTCCTTTCCCCTTTCAAATCTAGTTTAAAGCTCTTTCAATGAGCCCTGCTAACTCCTGTGCAAAGATCCTTTTCCCCCTTTGAGACAGGTGTACCCCATCTGTTCCCAGCAGGCCTGGTGTCATGTAGACTGACCCTGATCAAAAACCCAAAATTCTGCCGGTGACACCAGGCTCGGAGCCAGGTATTGATCTGCTGGGTCTTCCTGTTTCTTCCCTCATCATTCCCTGCAACTGGAAGGATAGAGGAGAATACTACTTGTGATCCTGATCCCTTAACCAGTCGTCCCAAGGCCCTGAAGTCTCTCTTGATTGCCCTTGGACTTCTTGCTGCAACTTTGTCACTGCCTACCTGAAAAATCAGTAACGAATAGTAATCTGAGGGATGTATCAGGGTAGGAAGCTTTCTCTTCACATCTTTAACCTGGTCCCAGGGCAGCAGCAGACTTCCCTAAGAAGTGGGTCCGGTCTGCATGTTGGGCCTTCTGCTCCCTTCAGAAGGGAGGGACATTTCCTAAGAGGACAGAAGTGAGATGCAGCTGTGAGCACTGGTCATGGGCGCTGGTAGGAATACCAGTATATATGAGTTGGTGAATGGCTACAACCGGGGGGACAGGGACGGGGATGGACACGGTGCTCCCAGTCCCAGCAGGAGGACTGCATAATATGAAGGATAAGGCTGCAAAGAGAGCTCAGAGGACACCTGCCCTGAGGCAGGTTAGGAAGAAATTACTTGGCAAACACCAGGAATGGTGGCCCACACCTTGGTGTGGGACTCAGGTGTCTTTCTGAGACGTGATGAATTTTTTTTAAAAGACCTAATGGAATATATTGATAGAAGAAAGAGTTCGGTAGGCAAGTACTTCTGTTAGTTACACTGTTCACAGCCTGGTCTTTTAACAGTCATTACCAAGTCTTTCCAAACAAATCCAAAGCTTAAACCAAACCTCAACAAGCAAATTCTCCACCAGCATCTTTGCTGGTGGAGGCAAAGGGGACGGCATCATTAGGTGGGGGTCAACCAGCAGAGCTCCACCAACTTCTGCAGAGCTGCCTTTATGTACACAAGCTGAAGTCCAGACCCTCTAGGTGCATTGCACCTAGAAACAGAGCAAGTAATTGCTGCACAGTTTCTTTGAAAAAAAAGGAAAACACTCAAGTACTGACAGCAGATGATTCAGTATGATCAGTATTTAACACATCAGTCATCCCAGATGAGACAAAACCTAGGTCAGCCTTGGTATGACATGGTGAGTTACTCTGAGCAAAGAGGAGAGGCTTCCTCCCTTGTCAAAAGCAGCAACTGCAGGAGATGCTGATGAAGTACTTATTTATGGGGATGAGTTTGGAAGGATCAATGATGAGTTGATTCTGCATAAACTACCAAGGGTTTCAGTACTGCATAATAGGAGAGGGAAGAAAGAGCAAGTGAGCTCAACCGGAAACCACCTCGTGGCATGCAAAATACGGTGAAGTGCTCCAATTTCTGTGAAATGAATAGCCAATGTCTAAGCACTATAAATTTCTCATTATTACTTATTATCAGGGATCAAGATAGCATCCAAAGGCCTCTACCTAATAAAATTGTTACTGATGTCATCTGGAGTGGGAAATTAATCCAACATCTTTGCAGCGTGCTTTGAAATTGGAACTACCTGTTCATATTGCAGATTAATTTTTTTAATTTAGTATATGAAAGTTTCCCTTCTGTTGGTCATGTATGTAATTGAAACATCCAGTCATTTTCTTCTTTCATTTTCATTTGGCAAGTCCTTTGATTTAAATTGACTTTTCAAAAAAGATGGTCATAATAACCTTGTATATGTTAGAATTCAGCTCTTTTCTTCATACCTCCAAGCACTTTACAGGATCATTGTTCTCATTTTGTAGAAACACACAGTTGAGCACATGCAGTACTGATGGTTATGCATGGCAGGCAGAGGAGACAGTCAAGGACAGAAGATTAATTGAGTCAACTCCAAGGACTCTGGGGCATTCCTAAAGCATTCAGGCTTGAAGTGTGACCTGTTAAATTGAATATTTGGCTAATATTCCAGGGTAATGAGTGCTGAAATTGCCCCACCTCATTTTATCCCTTAAAGTTGGATTCTGATTTAGGAGTCAGTCCGTAGACACACACACTGGAGGCATAGTTGGGAACCTGTAAGAGGGTGGCGAAATTTCTCTCTGTAGACATCTAGTGAGCCTGTTCTAGGGAGAGTGGTCCAGATGCACAATCTTTTAACAGCACAGCTTTCATGAGGTGAATCCTACCCTTTTTTCTTCTCTAAAGCAGCTTCTGTTCCAGGGTTGAACACTCAGAAAATGATGTGCTTGTTCTACCACTGGGCCCCACGTTTCTCTGTGGGTTCCTTTGGTTTAAATCTCTAAAGGTCTGCTCCTGATGCTTCTGATACCATCATCTTCAGCTGGGAAGCAGATCCCTGACCTGATCAGTAGAAAGCCCATCCAACCATTTTCATGCTAATATCATGAATAACTTCTGCTTTTCCATTAGGCCTTCTCTTGCACCAGGGACTAAGCCGTGTTCTAGGTCTTAGAAAATCTTGGCTGTGATGCAGTGGTATCAGTGGCAGATTTCTCATTTACTAGAATGGAGAAAAGAAAAAGTTCTTACAGACTTGAGACGTGAAACTGTTTCATGTATTCCATTAATTTCAGATAGTTCCTGCATGATAGGATAAGGAACGTAGTAAATTAAATAACTGAATAATATATATTGGCTGATATTCTGAATTATTCCTTTCCCTTCTTGTGGACTGCACCATATCTTTGTTATTTTTGCATTAATTAATTTGAAGCAGTGGCTGCCAAGATATTTGTGTCCTGTACTGTCTTGCATATAATAGTCCTAAAATTCAAAACAACAGCTAAAAAAATGTTATGTTTTTAAATTCCATTCCCCTTCTTACAAAACATGAGAAGTTGACTAAAAGCTTAAGCAGATTTGATTTTTTTTTTTTTATAGGACTGGAACAAGCAAACTCACAGACATTAGATAACAGAGTAGACAAGAGTATATTGTCAAGATCTGAAATGTGCTTATTTCTGCAGTATTAGAAACATAAGGTTATACTAAGTCTTTACTTGTCTTTTTAAAATAACTGGAGAGATTTTAATATTTCTACATGAGTTCAAGTCCTAGGGGCTTTAAAAACGCCACTTGGTATCACAGGCTTTGAGATAAAATGTTAAAAAAATGCTGACTGAGAACAAAAAACCATCAGTGAGTTGAAAAATTTCAGCATAAATTAAATTCTTCTTAGCTCATCTACAGTAATTCTGGGCTAGGTCAAGCAGTACAGAGAGAGTGTTCAAGAAGTTGCAGGTTTCATGAGTAATACGGATACCAATCTGAAGGTAAAAGCAACAGGGCACATGACTAACGTGATAATCTCAGAAGCCCTCATGAGTGCCTTCAGTTGATGATGAAGATGGCTAAACTGTTTTTTTAAGTATTTTCCGGTATTAAAGTACTTAACAGCAACATCCACCATGAAGAGGCTGTTTTACCCATTAACACGTTATGAAAATCATCAAATACAGCTGCTGATTTCTGCACAAATTTCCACTGCCTGATGGAGTAGGCATAGCTACAGCTCTGAAACTTGCTGGCTCTCAGCTCCCAGCAGAAACAGCAATTCATTTAATACTAATGGCCCACAATATAATTAGATATATTTGTGTAAGTTAGAATGACATCCTTTTCCTTTTTTTTTGTCTTTTTTTTTTCTGTATGCTGTGTTTCAGCTCAGCAAAATATGTGAAGAAAAACTACAAGCCACAGCATGGTTGGTGGATAATAAAACCACTAGTGGGTACTCAGTTACTGTCATGCAAGTGGTGCTGCTTTTGCAAATTTACATGTTACTAATAACAAATGTCACTTGTTAAAGGCTTGTTACAGAAGAGGAGGAGGGTGCAGATCCACAGCACTGGCTACACTTGGATGTAATGAGAGCAGGAGGGCTGGAGCCTCACTTTGCAGAACCTGAGATAAAATTTGGATGTTTCCCTTCATAATTGTTAGGGGATAAGTAACTCCATCATTACAACTTCTTGTCTGTGTTCTCTCTGTGCAGAGAGAATTATGTTACAGGCTATTACATGAGACCCTTTCCCTTACTGCAGATACTCACATACAAACAGAGATTGTTATGTTGGGAAGACCTTGTATTTTCAACATAATTAAAGCAATTCACCTGGAAACATTCACTTATTTCTTTTCTTGTTTTACACCAATATCCTAATTCTCTGCTTTCTCCTATTTTTATCAGTTTCCTTTTCTTATACGGTCCTGTCATTTAATTTGATTTTTCTACAAGAGGGTACAGTGATATGCACCATACTGAGTTATTTTTAAACCACAGAAGAAAGTCCAAGAGTTACCACTATAAAGGTTTCTGCAAAACATTGACCTTGCCTTTTTCAGTAAGTTTAAGACAACTTCTCATGTGTGTTTTCCTTCAAAACAACTTAGGTCATGGCCATGGTTTTCATCGTTTGGCTGCTTCATTACCTGGCATCTCCTGTTGGCACTATTAATTACAGATAGCTGGCTGAGCCCAGAATCAGATTTCCATAGAGGGAACTTGCTGCAGAAGAAAATTTCCCTCCCTTCAGACATCTTCCTGCTTGAGTAATTTGAGAAAAATTTGCATGTCTTCTGTGGTTCATATGGTTCAGAAAGTCTCCTTTTCTTGAGAGAACTTGCTCTGAAGAAATATCCAGAAATGACCACTTTCACCCTCCTGTTCCTCTTCTTTCTTCGCCAGCTACATGACCAGAGCATCAGCAACCAGAAAGCCCAATCCATCTGCCTGCAGAGTCCCAACTGCATGTGGATTATCCTGTTCGTAGAGATGACAGAATTTGGCAGTGTGTGGCCACATTGCCCAACAACAGTTCAAAAAACTGGCATTGAAAGAGATAGTACACGCCAGGATTGTGGCAATTTGACACAAGTAACCCTGGCTCAGAAATCCTGTAATTTCTAGCAGGAAGCTGTGATACTGCTTCTCTCTTAATTTGGACTACCCCGCACTGCCTGTTTTGTGATGGAAAGACTGAACAGTGTTCAAAGGGGAGAGTTGTTCCCTTTTTACCTATCATTTGATAATACCAGCCCCTAAACCCCAGCCTGGTCTGGGGAGTTTTGGAGATAATATCTAATCCCTGTCAGTCCTCAGGATGAAGTGATCTGCCTCATTCTCACTGGTCTTTAATTTTGTTCTATGAGACTAACAGGGACCTAACACATCTGCTGTGTAATGATTTGTGTATTCCGACCTCTTTTCTTTGGGCTTGTGTTTCCTCCCTCCTTCGTATTTTTTAATTGGTGCAAAGCTTTTAGAGAAGGACAAAATTTTTCCTTTAGAACTAATTTGGGTGGAACAACTGACAAATTTTCAGGCACACAAACCCTTCCTCAGGTCTGCAGCAGGAACAGCAGACTTTACATTAATAACAGTTTGGGAGCAATAGCACTGGTTTTAACTATTATGTTTGTGTGCAGACAGTTCAAGTAAATAGGGTGCCTGCTGCCTACAGGAGAATGTTAGCAAGAGGAGAGATGATAAAATTGTTAACATTTGTGAAACAGCAAAAGAGATAAGTAATTTCCTTCTGTAGAATAGCAATGATTTAGCATGAGAAGGGATGTGGCAAAATTACTGTGCTGTAAAACTACTACTTCTTCCGAGTCCACGCCCTTCATCTGTTAGAATTACCCCCTTTGATTCCAACCTCTTGTCTTGAAAGTGTGTAGGTGTCTCCTAAAACCTGAACATAAAGATAAGAGAGGAATAGGTTGTTTTGCAAGAAATAATTGCCTTTTGGCATTTCTGGTGGTTTTGGTGATCATATATCCATACTCATTTTGGTATCACAAGAAGTATCCTTTGTATGTACATCATAATAAATTCAAACTTTCAGCTCATTTCAGAATATATTAGTTACTGTACCATGTCACAACATCTCACCACCAAAAGAATTTAAGAACAGGGCAAACATATATAATATTCCCACTAAGAGTCTTCAGCTTCTAAGCTTTTGTGGCACAGGTTCTTCTTCAAGTAGAGAAAGTTTCTATATATTTAAAAAATCTGTGTGGATTTCTCTTCCTTGAACTTTTTGTGGTTCCTCCTGAACCCCTGTAAACTTTCAGCTTTTACATAATCTTGTGGTAAGGACTTCCACAACTTCACTACACATTTTCTGTGGAATGCCCTCTTTTTTGTCAGTTCTCTGTAGAGACTACATCCAACATGTTAATGATAGACTTGACAACTACAGAGCTTTCTCCTGATTACCTCTTACTGCCGTTTGTGCTCGGGGGGCTTTGGCTGTGGCAGCATCCAGCAGTCTGCTATAAGAGACCTGTTGGTATAAAACTCTTGGCCAGGAGAACGGTGCACTACCCCCTGCCCAGAACATCACGCCAACCAGTGAAATGGATACACATATTAGTTTAACAACACTGGCATAACAAAATGAGGCAAAGGCATTTCAGTTAGAATGAAGAAATTACTGCAATGCAGCCTCTCCTTGTCAACTTCAGAGTATACCCCCTCCCTTACACACCAACACTGTGTCTCCTAATGCCAGTTCTTGTTGTTTAATTTACCACCTGTCAGTGGTTTGGTTGGGACCCCTTGGGACCATTTGCCCAATACTTTCCCCAAAGGTGAAATGGGGAATCATTCCCTGCAGGAAATTAATTAAACCTTGCCCTGTGAGCCTCTGGGAGAGTGCAGGGAGGCTGTTGACATAGCGTTATTGCCTCCTACAGACAGTCACTTGGTATCCCTGGGTACTACTATGACATAGTAGCTAATTATTTACTTGCCCCATTATTTTTCTTACCTGTATCGTGTTTTCTCCTTTCACTCATGCCCTTTCACTCCCTTTTACTCTTCCCTTTGTTACCGCAGAGTGCCTTGTCCCTCTGCTCTCACTGCTTCTCATTATCCTTCCATAATCCCATTGTACAATCTAGCCATCATCTGCACTTCTCACAGCCCTAGCCTGAAAAAAGGGCCTGGCAGACATTAGAACATGTTCAGAGACTAGCAATGATGATGAAAGGTCTTTAGAGTGAAGAGTGAGTAAAGAAATACTATTAACTTAAAGGAGGAACCTAAGAAAGGGGCTTGGCACATAAAAGAATATGCAATATGAAGAAGTAAATTAAATTCTCCTATTTACCTTCTCTCAAGGGAGCATCTGTGAAACTCAAAGGCAGAAGAAATATTTTTTAAACATACAATTAACCACGAAATATATAGCCACAAATATAACTGAGGAAAGAATGTAGCATCTTACAAAAATGTTAGACAATTGGATAGGATGTAGGTACTGGGAACCCCACAACTGCATTTAAGTGTGTTAAATTACAATGGTTTAACCTAAACCTCAAACTTTTGTTGGGGTCCACAATAACTACACTGCAAGCTGGTGGAGGGAAAAGAGTGGGCAGAAGTTATACAAGCTAATTCTCGACTACTAATTCTCCACCATTGTGTTCAGGCCTTTTCCATCAAAGCTTGATTTCTGTGTAAGAGAAGCTATTGGGCCAGTGAGGCCACTACTTCAATTTAGTACAGCAGTCATAGCATGTCAATTTTTTAGTGCCTTATCTTTTTATCACACACATCAGACCTGGAGAATTCCCTTATTCCTCTGAACTGGTGAGTGTGGAAAGAGAAAGCTGGGCTGCAAGAGAAGAAATCAAAGGCTTTTATTTAGAAATTACCAGCACACCAAGTTTTCTGTCTCTACCCTGTCATAACGTCCTGCACCCAGGGGTGACTATAAAGCAGAAACAAATTATTAGGTAATTGGAAAGGTACGTACTTACATTTGAACTACCGGCAAAAACACTCTCTTGGGTGACTTAACACAGAGGTCTTCACAATACAAGGTCTCCTACTTAGTTAAAGCTAAAAATGTCTGTTCCACTAATAATTCATTTTCCAAACAGATAATTAAGCAGTGAGACATTCCAAGGTATTTATTAATGTTTAATAATGCATGGCACAAGGCAGAATTTTGGTGCTAATTTGTTCTTGATAACCTTTCTAACTCTCCAGTCTGTCCTGAATTTTTTTTAGAATGACTTTAAAAATGCAGACTTCAGTGCAACATGTGAATCATTTAAACCCAAGACCACAATTAGGTTGTAAAGCACTGAGTATATGCATATGTTTTATGAAAAGTACATGCTTGTGATTCAGCTGTGAAAACCTGAGGCTGTTTTTTTTGCAGAATAAAACCTAACCTAGCAAGTTTTAATTGGATCTCTGTGGGAGACAGCTCATGCATTGAACTTCATTCTCTCCCTGATTTATTTACATGGATGTATATATGAACAGAAAAAAGGAGTTTCTGATTCCAACACATTAATGAAACTCTTCTAAAATCATAAAAGGGAAATAAAAACATCAAGGGTTTTGTTCTGATTACTCATGCATAAATTTCTGAAAGCTGTGAAGGGGAAAAGGTAGTGTTGTAGTGTTGCTAATTGTTAAATGGGGGATGATCCAAAAGCCAGAGCTAACAGCCATAGGAGAAGGTGGGGCTCTGGAGGATGTTTTTTATGTTTCAGACACAGCTGGGAGGGAGGTGAAGCCTCTGGTAATGCCATTTCCTATATAAAACTCTCAGTATGGCATGTTTCCCAGTTGTCTGTCTTTGCAGAAATCAAGTCATTAAGTGGTCATTTCTCCTCTCTAGGAGACTTGACGGCTGCAGATCAATATTTCAAGTAGGTGATTAGTGGATATCAAGCATCAGGATTTGCAATTATCTAATTCAAAGGTGAGGGAAGCAATTGGAAGCAAGTGGCTGCATGGACTAAAATAATTAGGTCAGATAATTCTTGTAATGTGAAGTATATATATTACCAAGGAGTGTTAAAAGACAGAACAAAAAGAATTAAGTACTCATTTCAAAAATCGCAGACAACCAGTTTCATAGGATCAAATGTGACTCTGATTGAAACTACTGTCAAAAGAGAGAAGAGTAAATCACTGGTTTTATAAGCCTGTATGTTTTTTACATTTTCAGGTAGAAATACTTCAGCTGAGATAGTCAGTTTGACTTTCATATCTGTTAGTCCTTACAGAGGTGCTGCTATTCAGTCCCAGACCTTTCATCACAAGGGCAAGTTACATTACAGATCAGCCATACTTACCCTAACATGCTTTTAGGATCCATTTTAACATCATACGGGGGAAAAAAGCCTAAAAAATACAGTTATCTTCTGTGCCCAGTAGGATAAACTGTTCTTTCAGTTCTTTAATGTCCTATATTAGAAAACACAATAGAATCTCCCTGCTACAACTGGCCATAGCTTTAGAGCTCTAAAGTTAAATTTAAGGACACTGGAAGGGCACCAGAGAGGGAATTAAAAAAATTGATCTCCATAAATCTCCATGGGATGCAAGGCTGTAAATTCTGCACGTAGCTAAGAAGAGTTTGAAACTCTCAATAGAAGAGCCCGTATCCATGGATTTATTGTAACTACCCAACATCTTCCCCCCCTTATTATCTTGAGCTTCCCTGCCTGTAATTATTGACACTAAGTCCTGTGTGACTTGGTGTCACATTGACAAAATTATTTGTGAATAGGAACCACTCTAGCAAGACTGTGAAAATATCCTGTTCACTAGTGTCTTGGGAAGGTCTTCCATTGTGTAGTTTTATTAAGTGGGTATGGAAGTTTTATTAAGTGGGTATAACTTTTGTATAGGTTTAAATTTAAATTCCTCTCATCCTTCCTTCATATTTCTCATCTGGTTATATAAATCTTTTATTTACTGGATTGGCTATAATGAGAATTGAGTATTTAAAGTATTGCGCTGCACAGAAATTAACTGCACTGGATCTGCACTTCGTGCTGCTACCTTGAACGTGCTCTAAAGGTGAAGGCTGAATCTTCTACACCTTTGCATCTTCCTTGTGACAGTAAGTTAAAAAATGTCATGGCCCAGATCTTTTAAATGTCTAACTGCAGTGATTTCAGTTTCAACAAGGAGCATGTTAGACAGAATCCAACAAACCTGCTGCAATAGTGATGCTGCTGTTCAGTATAAGAAATCTCAACCGTAACAAGTTTTGGCCTGTAAAATATGCCTTTATTCAACTTACCTCAGTTTACCATACAAATAACTTTGGCAAGTCCTTTCCAGGTCCCCAGCGGGCTGCTACTATAAAAGGAAATTAATAATATCAATGGCATTATCTTTTGCTGGAGTACAAACTCAGTCTGTCTCTAAAGTGCTCTGTGGAGTTACCTTGGATACAGAATTTGTCCCATTGTCTCTGGTGGAAAGTAACACTTAATTGGAGGTTTTTAGTGGGTATAATTACTTCAAGATCTCCACTGACATTTCGTATGGCATTTCAGTTATTTAGTAGTAGTAAACTCATAGTTAGGTCTCTGTGCCACTCTCTGTGCAACTCCATATTAAAGAAATACCCTGGCACAAAAGCCTTTCAGTTAGAAAATACCTTGTCAGCTAGTCTAGTTTTACACTTCATTACCAGCAGTAGGGGTGTGTGGATTTTGCCTGCTTGGTTTAAATTAGCAACAAAAACAAACTAGCAAGTGGCAATCTGCACATGAAGGTGAATCAGTGGTGTTGTGCTGTATTCACTCACAGCTGCTTATTAGTTTCTGGGACTTTCTTCATCTTCATGGAAACAAAAGACTGATTTTACAGCAGAGACTGCCATGCAGTGTGGGAAGGCTGATAAGGGCTGAGAAGGAACTGGCCCTGCACAGTCCCGGCAATGGAAGGATTTGAGGCTACGGGAAGGGAGACCTAGGGGCAAAAGCTGTCCTCACCAACCTCAGCCATGAATTAATGAAAAGATACAGAGCTGCCAGTACTGTTGCTTTTGGCAGCAAGCTGCTATTTTAGGACACTGAGCAGAAATCAACTGAAATTTTGTTCTCCAGGAGACACGGCTCTGTGGCATGCTTCAGTCCCAGGAGAGTCACTGCTCAGGTCAGCCATGCAGGTCTGAGTTGCCCTGTGTCACAGGTAATACAGAATTGGTCAGAGTATGGCCACCGGCTGCTTTCAGGCTTGGCAATGCTGGCAGGTCTGGATTTGGCAATTTTCAGCAGTAGGCTGCAGCCTACTGCTTTCAGATATGTCCTAACTAACTAGCTCAGGTACTGAGCTGCACTGGTAGTGCAGCTGAAGCCACAGATACAGCACTGTCTGGGTACTGACCTTGCCTCTCAGGCAGGTTTCCATCCTGGGCTGGTCTCCCTGCTGATGTGAGCAGAAGGTATCTAAGCACTTTACTGTGAAGCACTGCACTGGCAGTGGTCTCATAGCCAGGAGTCGGGCTGCAGAGCACCCCCAGGCAGCAGCCTGCTATCGAGTCTGTTTACTTGCTCTAACAGATTCCAGTTATGCCTTTTAATTTTCATGCTGAATTAATTACCTGTCCTTCGACACAGATGGATTCAGAATAAAAATACAGCACATGTCCTCAGCTTTCATTTAAAGCTCCTTTCATATCAATGCAGTGGCTGGCCAGACCCCATATAACAAAGCTTGACAGTCAAGTAGTATCAGCTAAGGCTCCAGTAAGAGAAGCTGAATTGGAAAAACTGATCTTAAAACTGTCCTCCAAAATCTGCATCTCAAGGTTACAGCTAACCTGTGTACATGGAACAGAACAGGGGGCATGAAACCCAGCTCCCTGGGGTACTGCTCTTCCGTCATCCTCATATACAGCCAGAAAGATGGATGGATAAGGCATGCTGTATTACCTTTGAATGTGTGACAAAACACTTTTTTGTTTAAGACATTTCATCTCATTCTTCATTTCATCAGCTTCCAGTTTCACGATACAGAACGGATCACTTTTTTTTGTTAAAACATCTGTGATATTTCGTTAAAATATTGGCAGTGTGAGGTGCTGACTTTCTTACAAAAATAAATGCATTTTATATAATCTACCAAGTGTACTGACTTTGCTGCTTTAGCCCTCATCACTAACCTTAGCACATAAAGGCTGGAAAGTGTTTTAAGCATACAGCAGGCATTCTCTGGCTTCAGAGGGGGGCTGCCTTTTCTTGCAGAAATCACATGAGATCCATTCAGACATGTTCCCGTTCAATATTAATGGCACCTTTCCTCTTTGCAAGTTATAAAAAAAATCAGTTTGGTCACTTGAGGGATGGGAAATCGTTTCTATTCACTCAAGTTATTTATGGATTTAAATCTCTCATGCCCTAATGGAAGAACATTCCTACCATTATTAGCAGGCACTGAAAGAGAGTACTAGGCACTTTATTCATATCTTTCATGCAATGAAGGAACACTAGTGAACCCTTGATTTGAGCCTTTGTACCTACAAAGGCAATCAGCTCTGACAGGTAGAGAAGGGATATCTCTTTAATCTTATGAGTGACAACTCTTTATACTTTTTTGAATGAGAAGAAATTTCATCTTTGCTTTTCATCTAATTAGTAATGTTTGTAATTCACCTCCAGTTGGACAATGTCCAGTAGTGATGACTTTTGTTATCAGTTAATTCTTTACAAGGTTCTGAAAACGCTGCCTTCACTGAAGGAGAAAATGTATTTCTTCTAAAACAAACTCTCTCCTGAACAATACAACAAACACTTGGGAGCATTTCAACTGGTCTTACATCTTATTAAAACATTTGTAAATTTGTCCCTTTCAACATACTCTCAGAAACTACCTAACAGAACTTTATTCAGGTTTAACATCTTCCGATTCCAAAATATACGGAGGAAGGACAGAATCCCAAGCTTTTGAATATTAGACTTGGGGTTCAGGCCTCAAGTACGAAGTTAAAAAATAGTTAAAGCATGAAAAGCTACAGTGTCTTGGAGGGAGAGATGAACCAAGAGAAAAAGATGGGAGAAGGGATTTTTTTTCATATGACAAAAAAAAAAGAAATGATGAATCAATGGGGCAGAGATTTACAAGAAGGCTGTTCCAGATGGCAGAAACTGTAAAGAGAAAGCTTTTGCCTTGACAGTTACAAGCTTGTTTGGTGGGACTGAAAAGAAGCCAGTGCAAAGTTAAGAATGAACCTAGAGAGAGTAAGAGAGAGAAGACAAAAAGAGGCGACATAACTTGACAAGGGAACATTGAAAAATATAATAAAGTTTCTTTGACTGCATGGGATTCTGCACATGCAGATTTGCAATAACTCAGGGAATAAGAGATGGAGGGAAGGATAATGACTCAGCATACAAAGAGTTCAGATAGTTCTGCAGAAAGGAAAATGGCATCACCCACAGCAGGAGAATAGAATATGTCACAAAAAGCAGTGTTTTGCTCATGTTGCACACCCAGTGAGAAGCTGCAGACGCTGAGTATCCCAGGTCAGCTTCCCATAGGAAACGAGGAATGACTTGATACCTGGATGACTCCACATGTACCTGACTCGGGGCAACACTGACAATTTCAGCCCAAGAGCAGTGCCCAGACCTCAGAGTACTGTGCCGCTGCAACAACTCTATCTCAAGAATTCATGTTGCTTAGGAAGAATTATTCTCCTTCCTGTAAAGAGGAAAAGCTGTGGCTGCTAACCATACACAGTTCCCCAAAAGGCATCCACATCAAAAAGCAACACAAGCCATAGGGGGTTTTCCCAGATTAAATACTTACATGACAAGTGTCTAGACTACACATAACAGTTCTATCTGCTGCCTCTGATCACAGGACTTGCCTCTTAATTCCTTCTAGCTCCCTTGTGGCTTGAGTTCAAAGCTTTCCCAAGCTTTACAAAGGTGAAGACAGAGAGCAAGCCAGTGTGCATACCTCATCAGTACAGACTATTCTCTCTGCCATCACACATTCACACAGTAAAGTGAAAATTAGTCCAAGAATCAATGTTTGATTAACTCTGCCAAGCAGACTAGCTCAGCATCAAATAAGAAACTCAGCATAATAGGATTTTTTTCCTCCAGAAAATGACTGACCACAACAGCTTATTTTCCAGAGTGCTACAGAAGAAAATGTACTTCCATGTTTCAGTTCATTTCACCCATACTTCAAAATGCAACGAATTTAAAATTACATGAATGCCACCTCATTTCAGTTGTACAGCAGAAAGGGCACAAGTTGAAAACTACTTTTATACTTCACATAACTTGAATTTTTCAGATTGTTGCTTTTCCTCCCCTGAGGCAAAGGCATCAAACGTAACTCTGAGGACTGAAGAACCTGCTACATGACATCGATGATCTTAAGGGTCTGTTCCAACCTAAATGATTCTATGATTCTACGACATGTGTCTCATAGTCATTCGCTCTGTGTCTCTTAACTTCACTGACCTCATCTGAGTTTATGTGACAGACTCATATAAGCAAGATGATAGAACTAAAATTTTTCTACTTCGTACAACTATCGCTATCAGCTCTAGAGCCCGCAAAGTGTGCTTTACTCAGCCTCAGTAATTAAAAAAACACATTTGCGTTACTTACCCTTGGATCTGTTATTTCTGAAGATCAAAAGATAACCCTTTGATGACAGAAAGTGGTTGATAGCATTTAACACGTCTAAATAGTATGATTCATAAAATACAAGCAAAGTTCTTATATCTTAACTAGCTCAGAGTGTGACTCATGTAATATACACAGACATATCAAATAGTGTCTCTGGCTCATCACTGAAGCAATTACACAAGAGGGCTGATGAGCTGCAGAACTAATGTAGGTTGTTTTCCCCTGGATTTGTGTCTTTGGGTTGATTCATGCTGACAACTGAAAAAATGTGCATTAGATATGAACCTTTTCAAGAGTGGCAGCAAGCAGAGGGGTATCCTTATGCATGCTCTCGCTCTTCCTTGTGCTCTTTCTCATGGTCTCTTTCTGTATGTTGTTTAGGTGAACATTGCAGCCTTTCTCACAGTCAGGGCACACATGCTTTCTTCTCTCCACCCAGCCAACTATTTTAGCAAGACCTCTTGGAGGGTACTACAGCTGAGATAGCTCCCTTCAGCCACATGGGCTGGACTTGGCCAATGGCACAGGGTGCCAGTCCAGACATAAACTGCATGAAATCTCATTTCTGTGGGAAACCAGGGATGACACTGAGAAGCCTGCAGGGTTTTGAAAAGGATGGTCATAGGATGGGCCATTTGTTGATTAGTGGATACAGGCAAGAGGGAACAGCATTTATCTGTCAATACCACATGCCATGGGCAAAAATAACGGTGTGGTTGCTGGGGTTTTTTTTACATCCATGGCTGTAAGCATGTCATCTTAGACAAAATAAATCACAATAAAGAGTTGACATGGGAAGATTGCTGAGGGAAGGTGGGAACTGACTGGTGTCCTCTGGCTGTTTGCAGAAAGGGCAGTTTAATGGAGCAAGTCACCCTCACAGCAGTGAGGTTTCCCTCCCTGGTGCGAATACCAGTTTCTCTAGCTAGGTCTGTTATTTCTGTAGCCAGCCAGGCTTTTGACTGTCTTCTGAAGCTGCCAGGTTGCAGCTGAGGCAAAGGTGGTGGCCTGAGACTACAAGTTCATTTATAGTAAGCAAGGAAACACTGTGAGACAGGAACAGGTCTTGGTTATTCCCGAAGAGACCTCAGTGGGAACGAGTGACCTGAAGGCGAATGGCTCCCTCGGTGATCAGTGCCCCTACAGCCCGCCATCCCTTGCCTAAAACTCCCACTCCTCTAACAGTGATTAAATGTTACTCTTTTCTCAACTTTATGATTAAATGTTCTAGCTAAGAAATTAATATGCAGAAACGGAACTTACTAAAGCTCATTCCTTGGGGGCATATGTAATTATGTAGAAATTAACAGAACATAACTTACACATTTTGCATTTCCACAGAAACACATGGACTGAGGGCCAGATTTTCATTGTCATTCTAGCATCTGAATACTTTTAAGAATCTGGTCTAAAATGTGTACATTTTTTCCCCTAAGCAAATTTAAAAGTTTCAGTTAAACCACTTTTAATAGAAAATTAAATTATGCTTCTTAAAAGATTGACTACATGTAGTCCTGCACACAGTATTTTTTCCTAGTTAATTATTCCAACAGCATACCCCAAGAACTGTGTTCATGTAAGATAACACTTTTGTCAGGTCACTGCACCACCTTTGAGGTCTGGGTTATTTCAGCATAACATGCAATTTCTAGGAATCTTACTGCTTAGTTCTCCTTCATTTTTTACATATAGATCCTTTTCTTGGACATTAATGTTTGGATTTGAAAGCTTTACATATTGTGCAAATACAAAAACACAGCCTAGGCAATTCCACGGTCAAAACATTTAGTCATAGGAAAAAACAAATCCAGTTTAACCAAGCATGCACCTACAGGGTTGGCTTCCTTAAAAATATCCTGACTCAGTTAACTACGTAGCAAACTTAGGCATACCAGTAAACATTCATTCTTATATTTGATAATTTATATAGATTAAATCTGCTGCTGGAAATCTACCCGTTTTATTGAAGTTATACAGACTTACACTAGTGATGACCAGGCAAAGTAGCATATATGCTTGAAGTACAGCTTAATCTACAGCTTTGTTTTCAAGGACTCTGTTCTGCTACACGAAGGCACTGGAAGCTGCAGAAAATGTGTCTTAATACATTGTATTAATTACAAAATACTAAGTGATCATATGATGGAAATAGATGGTAAACACACAAGTTAAGAAATCATGTTTCTACCTACAGTAGTATTTTTCAACTATTGCATGCCTAGTTATCCAGGCAGAACAGTCGTATCCTAACTATTTTAGAAATCTAATCATTGAGTTAACAATCTGGATTTGGGAGCCGGGGGTGGTGGCGAGCAGGAGCAAGATAGAAGAGGAGGTAAAAGGAAAACACTTCACTTCCCATTACAACGTACCCCTTCTGGCTTGTCCCAAACTGTGTGCAAGTTCTCTGGAGAAGAGGCCCATGGTAAGCCATCCCTGGAGAACTTACAGAGACATAAGCAAGGCCCTCTCCCCTAGCCCCAAGAAACTAGGAAAAAAATCCATTCTTTAACTGAAATTCAGGGAATAAGCATCAGACCACAAATCCATTTCCTTTCTAGGAGCTTTACAGAGCAGGCAGCAGTCTTTAATTTATTTGTGTTCTTCGTGGTCACATAACACAAGTGAAACATTTTAGCTCCAGTATGATCTGGACTATGGGAAGAGCTCAGAAGCTCTGTCTGAGGACAGAGAGCTGGTGGTATTGCTCACTACTATTGTTTATACATGTTGAAACTTGTGCCTCTATAGGGGAAAATAACAAACTACAAACTAGGAATGTGCTGGGGCTGTTAGTGCCTCCCCTGGGGAGACCTTCAATACAAAGCTACGTCATGCAAGACACTCTTTGACCATATTATATCAAACTGAGAAGATTTTTTGGACTTTAGACCAACAGATGACATCTTCATAGAACAAGTTTCTTCAGTTCACTCACAAAGCCTGTGAAAATCCATTCTTCCATCTGAGAGGAGTATACCACAAGCACACATAGTAACCAAAAAGACAGGGAGTCAGAGATCTTCATCTTACATGATTTTGGCCCTTTCTTTAGGTCATTATCCAGATCACGTATCTGTTACTGGTATCTTAAATACATGACTTCCTGCATTGTTCTTACAATAGGCTTCACTATCATTCACAATCAGAACTAACATCTGCCCATTTTCCTGCATCTTTACGACCTCTGTAAGTAACATTAGAGGCAATTTTTCCCCCAATTTTATTACAGAATGCCAAGGAAC
Source organism: Fulmarus glacialis (assembly GCF_000690835.1). Lineage (NCBI taxonomy): Eukaryota > Metazoa > Chordata > Aves > Procellariiformes > Procellariidae > Fulmarus > Fulmarus glacialis. The sequence continues at coordinate 18,199 of NW_009230265.1, forward strand.
CAGGAGCATATGTTACAAAATAAAGTGAGTCTCTGCTGTGCCTTTGTCATCAGCTGCATCCCAATCTGTTTCCTTTTCTTTCCTTTCTCTTCAGGTCTGATTCTGCTAGAAAGTACTTCCAGCAAGATGTGAAACTCTATACATTTTAAAGCAGGAAGAAGTACACCTTTTGCTGTCTCTGCCCTCATGGCCCATGGATATAGAAAAGAAAGGATTTCAAGCTTTTCAGATTCTCTTTACTTTTTCCTGTGACTTTATATATTTTGAGTGGTGTACTGGCGTAGGAGGTGTGTGTTTCTAGAACTCTGCTGGAGCTAAGGAAAATCCTGTTTAATCTGACACAGGAACTAACAGTAGCCGAGGAAGAAAGTAATTCTGAGTTCTGGAGTATGTTTTGCAATACTGAATGCACAGTGTAATAGCAAAGAGACATATAATTACATAGGCTTCCTACTGGCAGTGGTAGTGACTTGAAAACCAGCATCTCCCTGATGGCATCCAAAGAGAGATTTCTTACTCTAAAAGCAGATCTGGTGATTCTTTGCATTTTTAGGAGAAGAATATAAAGAATTGCAAACAAGGCATGAGATTCTTCAGTCTATGGCAAAAAATTCCTATTGGTTCAATAGGCTGCAACTTCATTTAGATTAGTGCTAAATCTGAAGAGTGAGGAGGAGAAATGAGTGAGGTGGTTGAGGGTTTTTTATTCTTCCTTCCTCTTTTTTGGCAGCAGCAACCAAAAAGGCATTCTTCCACACAAGTCCTAGGAAATATTGCACTGTCTTCCCTTAGGCTTGCTTTTTTGAGATAAGAAGAAAGCTCTCTATGGAGAGGGGTAGAATTTATTTATGTTGTAGATCTGCTACAAGAACTTCAGTGACAATGAAGCAGAATTGCTTCTACAAAGATTGAAACAAACCTGCAAGACAGATAGCACTTGCAATTTTTCCAGTGATTCTTCACATTACTCTTACCACAATAAAAGTACACCAAAATTATGATGAGGCTGCCAGTTTATCTGTTAACTAGACATGAGGAAGAAATTGAAGTGTTCAGATGTCAAAAATATTTTTGGCAGGATGGTCACAATGTTAAAATACCAAGGACCCTGAGTTTTGCTCTGTCTCCCTCACATACAAACCAAAAATTATCTAGAGTCAGAGTCAATGTAAAAATGCAAAAATAGCTTACTTCTGTCTTAGTGACTGTGGGTGTTCTGAGCTTCTGAATTGAGACTAATATTCATAAAGGTGCAGAGGGAAAATCTGCAGAGGGAAAATCCAAACTCAAAAATGTTTATGGGAGAAAATAACTTTTATAAAATGGCAACTGTAGCAGAAACATGGAAGGTATTTGTTATCATGAGGGGCTAGTGGCTGTGGACAAAGCTCTGGCAACAAGTTTAGCAGTAGTTAGCTCCATATAAACAGTGTGCAACTGCATGGTATATAAGCTGTTTATGCTACAAAGGAAGGAGTGTAGAAAGAGCATGCACTGGAATAAAAGTGGGGAAGCCCTGTTAGCCCACACCTCATTGCAGATGGGACTGCACAGAATGCTATACACCAAAGAAGGGGTCCATCCGATGCTGTCACTTTGGGGCTCATAGCATCAGAAGAGACATAAGATGCCATCTAATTCAATTGTTAACATCTTTTAATTGTTCCTTTTGTATCAATAAACGTCTTTTGCTCACATCCTGGACGTGAGGTGTGGTTTCCATGAATCCTCCTGGATTCAGAGAGTCAGTGGAAAGAGCAACTCTTATCACTGGTAAAATAATGGTCACCATTTCAAGGTCTATGAACACGATCTCATGAGACTAAGTAGATCCAGAAAGTCAGCTTGCAAAGTCAGGTGAGGAGAGATTACCTATGTGAACCCACCCTGGCTCACTGGGAAAGAACGCATTTCTTTCTTTTCCACATAAATGGGGAAGGCAGAGAGACTGTTTCTGCAGTCTTCCATTGCCTGCCCAGCGTTTCTAAAGAACAAAGCCTTCAGGTACCAAAGAGTAAGAAAGCTCCTAAAAAATATAAAGAAAGATTAAAAAAAAAACCCCAAACCTATAATTAAACTTTTCCCTGAGATGGCACAGTATTTTTTTGAAGTGTGGAGAACTGCAAAAATCAGTGTCTTATGCAGGTAGGAGGAACAACGCTGGTTCCACCAGGGCAGTGAGTGGTGGTGAGTCTGGTGGGAGGTGTGGGCACAGCTCAGCAACCCGCCGTAGGAGATGTCTGAAGTACTGCCACAGCCTGTGAACAAAAGCTCTTTCCTCCTTAAGACATCACTGGCTCAGGATAACAAGCTCAAGTATAATTTTCCAAACTAATGAGAACCTGGGGTCTAAAATATCAAGCCCCCCTCAACTCTAGATAGGGGGGGTTAGATCTCTCTAGGTTAGAGATCTACTGAGAAATTAAGAGGAGGAATAACCTTTTCTCTTTTCCTTTCCTCCATCAGAGAGACACAACGGTCAATGAACCACATGCTCTCACCTCCGCGACATGAACACAGTAGCCTGGCTCTATGGACACCTATTTTGATTAAGGCTATGTCAGTTCCTCAGGTGCATTGCACTGGATGATCAATTCTAAATGGTCATATGACGTTGTGGTACCTTGATGCCTCACAGAGCTCTTAAAGCACTCAAGGGACTCACTTGCTTTCTGGCAGAATAATTACATTCAACGTCTCAGGAAGTATGAGCAAGGATCTGAACTATGAGGGTAAAGAGAAACAGGTCACTTTTAACCAGTGGCAGATGGCTTCTAAAATTTTCAGAAGCACAGTTACAAAGATAAAAGAAGATCAGTGTCCTGGTTTTGGCTGGGATAGGGTTAAATTTCTTCCTAGTGTTGTGCTTTGGATTTAATATGAGAAGAATGTTGATAACACACTGATGTTTTTAGTTGTTGCTAAGTACTAGTCAAGGACTTTTCAGCTTCCCATGCTCTGTCAAGTGCCAAGAGGCTGGGAGGGAGCATAGCCCAGCTGGCCAACGGGGTATTCCATACCATGTGATGTCATGCTCTGTATATGAATGGGAGGCGGGTTGCAGGAAGTAGCGATTGTTACTGGGCGGGTGGTGAGCAATTGCATTATGCATCACTCATTTTGTATATTCCATCATTATCATTATTATTATTGTTATTATTATTATTTTCCCTTCCTTTTCTGGTCTATTAAACTGTCTTTATATCAATCCACGAAGTTTACCTTTTTTTTTTTTTTCCCAATTCTTCCCCCCGTCCCACTGGGCAGCTGGCGGGGGGCGGCGTGAGCGAGCAGCTGTGTGGTGTTTGGCTGCCTGCCGGGTTAAACCACTACAATCAGAGGCACAAACTGGGGAATCACATGCAGATTTTGGAGATGACAGCAGGGAGATACAAGATCATGCTAGGGAAGAAGGAAAAGAGGCATCCGAGTTACCAAGAGGAAAGACTCTTAGGAACATAGAGCTCTTTAATATTGAGACCAAAACATGACATACCCTAGGGATATCAATGGGAGACATGAGCAGAGCTGAAGGACAGAAGGTACCCTAAGACAATAACTAAATGTCACTATTTATTCAGTGACTTGCCACCTCATTCAGTGGAAAAATTAATGCCTTTTAGGACCACTGCTATTTGTATCCTTTGTTTCATTTTACTATTTTGTTTATTGTCTTTTTTCCCCCTGCCTTTCTCTCATTTCCCTTTTGTCTTATCTGCATATTTTTCTTGCAGCAATTACATCGTCATTACTACACATGATGCCAATGAAACAGTTAAGGGAAATGTTTCTGGGATCACTGTGGATGTTTAAGATTACATGTGGAAATTAAGCTTCCTGTAGCATCAACAGAAAGAAATAGGTGCCTCGAGGGAGTCATTCACCTCATCTTAAGGCACATGTGTGATACACAAGGGATAACAGCTTTTGAAGGTACCTTTCTCCCCCCATTGACCGTAGGGAGTCCAAGCCCAAGCAACTGGTTTAGACAAGACATTTGAGTTTTAGATCAAATAAATTCCACCTTGATACTGCAAAAAGTTTACTGTCGGATAAAAAAAATGGATAAAAAGACCTGTACTTTGTGCTTATATACAGTTCAGGTTTACTATGCATTAGAAGTGTATTCGTATAGAAGCTTAGATTTTGGAGGATCTTTGGCCCACATAAAAATCTCAGGAGGGCCAGAGTCCAACTGGCATATTTGACACACCTGGTAAAGGAAAAAAATATATGCAAGGACCAGGAAGAAAGATCATGGAACACAGCTGAGAAAAATATTTATGCCTAACAGTCACTCGTGTGAAACTGGCTTGTCAAGTTCTTGCTGAAGGCATCAGTTATCTGCCAAATATACTCTGGAGGCATGGATTGGCTTATCATACAATTCTGCTTGAATTCATTTCCTCTCAGAGGGTCCTGATTTGCCATAGATGATCTGTTTCTCCGGTGTTTCCAAAGACAGAAATTCACTGCTGCTTACCACAAGGGTAGGACTGAGCCTGCATGCTTGTGTGGCTAACAGATACTACAAATTAGCCCCTAGGCTCTGCCATCTAGTCTTCACAAGGACTGCTTGCCTCTGTTGACAAAAATTATAACAGTACTGGCCTAAGAAAAATCAGACAAATTGATAACTCTGTGCTTTTCACATTAGCAGATAATAAACATGAAATTTAAACTTGGTTCATTTGCCTGGAAGCTTCAAGTCATTTGATAAGAATTCAGTTAAAGCATGAGTAGTGAATTTAAATGTAATCAAAAGGCAAGGGAGGGGACTTTGCTACTCCTCCTGGGAGTACAGATAAGAACATGCTCCTTGTCTGTTCAAATCAGATTAAAATCCAAGAAGACATTTCCTGTAAAATCCAAAAGACAATAAATTAATCATTGGCCTGTATATATTAGGTCAATTACCTAGGCAAATGGACTGACTTCAAAGTATCCCAAAGACACTTCAATAATTACAAAGTAATCAAGACTGGATATGAGGATAACATACAATATAAAATCTTATAGTTAAAGCTAACCCAATCTGAATTTTTATTAAACAGAAATCACAAGAAAAGCACACTTTCCTCCCAAGAAATCAGACCATCCAGCTGTTGTTTCAATCCCACAGGAGTTACCCACAAGATGGCCACTCTTTCTGTGTGACCTATATAAAGGAATATATATATTTAAAGCTTGTATAAAGCAAAGTAGTTCATTAATCATAGTTTTCATTAATAAGCTTATTTTTTTATTTTACCTGACACCAATAAAAAAATTCTGTTTCAGCTACCTGATGCTTGTGCTAGTTAAACTACATATGCCATTAGTTTTGTTTAAAGAAAGGAGGGTGGGAGATCGTTGCCTTTATTTCTGTTTCTGCAAGTCAAATAAAAACATGGCTTGATAAAATGAGTAAATAGAAAATACTAGTTTTAGTGTAGTAAAAAAAGGAAGGAAAAACTGTAAAATATTCTAGAACAAGCTTCAACCCTTCAAAAAGTGAGCTATAAATGTCACAACCTTCTATAAATCTCAGTGTCTATCAGCACCTAAGCTGCTCAAAAATGAAATTCAGTAGCACATCTTCCTCAGCTGCACATGCCCATGATAACAGTCAATCCTGAAAGGTAGCAGTGTAGCGATAGAACAACTCCAGAGCTTCACTGTTTTATGGCCAGAAGCTCTGAAAAAATCCAAACTTGAGGCCACACTGTTTTACATCTTAGGTAGACAATAAGTGAAGTGTGAGTCTATGCCCTTCCCAAATGCAGGGGTTAATGGAGCCCTTTCCCCCTGGGAAGGCTTCACATTGCACTCCTGTCAATGTTAATGGGAAACCCTGCAAGGATTTCCTTATCTCTGAGCAGAGTGCCTCTGGGCTTCCTCACAGGTCCATGAGTATGATTCATCACTGCGGGCTACGGCTTAGTGCCACCTGCTAGCAGTAATGAAGAGGAAAAGAAAGAGAAAAGTCAGGGTTTCCAGATGCTTTCTCATCGTTCCTTCTCCATCAATTCTCATTTACTATCCACGAGCTGGCCACTAGCCCTCCAGCTCTGCCTTTGCCTGAGCCATAGAGAAATCTGGTGGCTCGTTACACTTTAGAAGGGCACACATGTATGGGTAGAAAAACTCTTGCTCTCTAGAGATAATAAGGGTAAAATAGGGATATAATTTTCTGAAATGGAATACAATACAAGACCTCTGTGTAATACATTGTTCCTGTCATTGGACTGGTTGAACTACTAACAAGAACATCCCATAAATGTAGGTCTTTTCCTGCTCACAACTGTGTAAGATTACAATTTTTGCAAAAGCATCCATTAACTGAGTTTGCTTGATAAAGAGTTTCAGGAAGATGTCAGAGTGAATAGCTGATCTGGGAACTACTATAGCAGCTATTCAGTCAGTCGGATGTCACAGAACTCACTCTTTGAGCTGAACAGAGCAGTCAGGTGCCTCAGGCTTTTCATGCAGTGCTGCCCTGAACGAATACCTAGCCACTAGCAATTATTTTCAGAAAGTGGAAAATCAATGGCAGGTGATAGTCTCTTATCCAAGGATACTCTGTGAAGCCTTTTCCTCACACCAATGCTTGGCTCAGCCTAGGCTGGGTATAGTGATAAGGCAGAAATGAAGCCAGTCTTTTGGGAATCTGATGTGAGTACCACTGGCTTCCCAAAGACCCCTTGAAAGCCTCCTCTTCTAGAAGGAGAGATCATATGGTTTGAAGAAGCCTTCTGGGATCTGACAATGTCTAAGTGATCCCATTTAGCTGCTTTCTAGTTAGTATTTGAGTGTCAGTGCCTATGTACTGGTATGCACACAGGCTTGACTCTGATACGTGTCAATCAATTCTCCTAGCAGGGAAAATTAGGGAAGATGCTATGTCACACACTGAAAGGAAATTCAGACTCAGGTTACCTGGCTCCTAAACATTTCCACTAGACCCTGAGACCTTGTACAGCCTTCCATGGCCTCTTACCTCTTCTTCCATTGGCTGGAGACAGAGGCCTAGTAATTGTACAGATACAGATGTTAATTCTTTATCACCTGAAATGGGTCACCTCCTCCACCAAGGTGGTCGAGAGACCATGAAGTGGGACTGGTGATTTGCAGGCACTGACTTGGGAGACTTACATTTTCTTACAGGGTGGACAGGCTCTAGAGATGAGAACCAGCAAGACACCATGCAACAGCTAAACTTCCCCAGGACTGGCATAAGAGCATGTTTACAAGTGCAAAACCTCCTATGAAAACCTTGGAGAACTATGGAGAACCACGGGAATCCACCTTGGTGCAGTCACATTTGTATCATTTTTTGGGTAAAAACCTTAAAGGAAACTGGATGTTTCCTTTGAGAAATCATGCCTGGATGTCACCTTTGAGAGTGCTAGTTGGCATAGTCCAAAGCAACACCAAGAAGTAAGCTAATAACAAACAGGGGTGGGAAACTTAGGCTTGTTCCCTGGGCTCCTTTATTACACAAAGTAGGCATACTTTTTCAGCGTGCTGTCACATGCTATCACATTTTACGCTCCCTTGCCATAATCCAGAAGGAGTAATCTCCTTCTTGGCCCATGGCTTCTACTGGAAGGCTGTTCCAGATTTTCATTTCCACAATGTCTAGAACCAGGATAAACTTACTGAGCTCCATCTTTTCATGCTTCTTAGCTTCAAGAGGTTTTTTCCCTCCCAATGTTCATACAACAATAAATATTGTATCTGTAGAGAGTTGAATACCAATCAACTAGATAGATAAACTAGAAAAGCTGCACTTACTTTCCTTTTGCAATATAGATTCACTAGAAAGGACCAACCATCCTACTAACCTTTTCTTGCTCAGTAGACTTCAACTTCGTTGAATGTGAGCGACCAGAATTGTACATAGATGAAATCACTGCAACACTAAGCACGTTGCGGATACCTAGCCTTTTATGTTTTAACATTTTAAGATTTTTGCCTTTTCCATTTCAGAATATTTGTCATAACAGACAAGAAGTGAAAATGGAAAGAAAAAGGGAGACCTCGGTGTTTCAGAAGTAGCGAAGAGATGATGGAGTTATTTCCTTTTTTTGTATTACAATTTTACATTTCTAAGTATTCTCATTTTTTATAATTCTGCCAACTTTATATAAATGTAAGAGCAGACTTTGTCTTCTCTCCCCATACCCATAGAAGACTCACACTATGCCTCCTTACAGCTTTTTTTTTTTTTTTAGAGGTAATTAGGAAACATCTAAACTCTAAAAACAGAGGTTTTCCAAACAGCAGTCGTGTCTCTTCCTGCCAACCAGTAAAGCCCAGTGTCATCCTGTGTTCACTTCCAGTTGATCATTCATCATTTTCCTGGCTTGGTTAAACAAAAATTCTCATCCTGAAAGACACAGACTCCTTGGGGTACTACCAAGGAGTAGCAATGTGAGACAAGCACTGGGGAATGCAATCTGATGGAGCCTGAGGAGCTAGAGAACAGAGAGACATCAATGTGCAGCTAAATACCACAAAGCAAAATCCTCTGAATGGCAAAGATATTTTATACCTCTTTTGCTATTTTTTTGAATTTTATATATTTAATAGCGCACCCTCATCTCAGTAACCACAAAAGGAATTAGCATTTCTAAAACTTTTTGTGATCAAAGCAACTATTCTTCCCTTAACAGAAGTGTTAAATATTACAACTGTCACTCTACTTTCATGTGCATTGAATCCACCTCTGTAACAGGCATTAATTTTGTTCAATATTGAATTCACTGTCATTTCCACATGTCAGTCCAAAAGGAGGCTGTCAGAGTTTTAAGTAAATTACTTGAGAGAATAAATCAGAGTGTTTAGACCCAGTGCCACTGAACTGGAAACCATAGAAAATGCTGCTGCAGAACTGTCAAACAAGCTTTGTACATAAGAAAAAAAACTGCGCACCATTCTCTAAACTACTAGTGCTACTTCGAACCAACTGTGCCTCCCTGTCCTCTGATATTCACAGGACAAAGTCACACAGTTCCTCTGAAACAGAACAGCTCTTCCAGTACGTAGGACATCCAGCATGGACTATAAAGGTGCGAGTTCAAATGACACTCTGATACTGACTTCCTGCATCAATTTGAGTCAGTTCCTTATGGTGGGATTCAGATCCAGGTTCAGGAACAAGTTTGTGTCTCTGGAATGCAAGTGACTACATGTGAGCCAATGCCACTATAGCCAGCGGAGATCTACTCAATACAGGTAGTGGACTCCAGAGAACAAGACAACTGAGCGTACTGAGGTGTGAGACAAATGACCCCTAAGCTCTGATGGCCGTTTTGACTTCACCTCCACTGAATATAACGGGACCTTAGACACTCACTTCACATGAAGGCATCCACGATGCAGAAACCTAGATTTGTGTGTCTAAATCTGGAGCTGAGTTAGACCTTACTGTCAGATCAACAGGACATCTAAATAAGCTAATAAATTCACTTAGCTGAGATTAGTTCTCTACCTATGAAAATTGAGGTGTTGACACTTTCCTGGCACCCAAGGACAAATACATTAGAGGTAAAACTGGAAAAAAAATTCACTTGACTAAAGAGCTGTACAATGTCAAGAGAACAGAGCTGGGCTCTTCACAGTGGTGCATGATGGGAGGATGAAATACAGTAATTATCAGTTGAAACAAGGGATGCTCAAATTAGCCATATGGAGAAACTATTTCACCGTGAGGACAGTGAAGCAGTGAAACAGGTTGCCCAGAGAGATCGTGCCATCTCCGTCCTTAGAGGTTTTCAAGACAAGGTGGAATAAAACTGAGCAGCCATCTCTGCCCTCATGGCTGATCCCACTTCATGCTAGAGGCTGGACTAGAGACCTGAGGTACCTTCCTATTGAATCATCCTGGGATGTGATGAACTCCTCACAGTTTACACAGAGCAGGAGAGAAGTCTGTGATCTTTCTTTTCCTACAGAAATTCAGAATTCATTCTCTGCATTCTTTCTCTACATGAGAAAACTTTCTTTACATGAGAAAGGCTTCAGCTGAGCAACCTTCAACACCAAAAGTCTTAGAGCTTTAGTTACCTTCTCCGTTCCTGCAGTTTCCTCTTTTCCAAAATAAAGAAAAAGAAAGTGTAACCAAATTAGAAAGGGAAAAACAGGGGAGGGTGGGTAATTTTAAACAATGGGCTCCATTGATGCTTCCAGGAAAGTGCATCTGAGATGCCTTTGAACATTTCATGCGTCAAAAGCCTAGGAGATACAAGTTATCACTGCTGCCAGCACAGAAAGGCAAGGCACCAGGTGCTATGTAGTTAGGTTTATTGAAGGCCAGCTCACATTATTCCCCCAAAGAGCGCACAGAGACAAACCACCTGCCCTTTTACACAGGGGTTTCATGTCAGCATTTTAGTTTGCACTTTATACTACTGATCTCCATAAGCATTAAGGCAGGACCTCTGTCAGATGGCCATGTTTACCCACCACAATTTCCTTATTAATATTATTTTATTTAATTTAGAATATTTGGTGTACAACAGGGTCAAGTCCCTATGGCTAATATTCATTTTAGCTATATGGCTGTTCTGTTGCTCAGAGCTATTTGCAACTGCATCAAAGACAGTATGAATACACAGAACAATGCTGAGTACACAGAACCATGGGAGCATGAGCTGGCTTTTATCTTCTTCTCTAGCATCAGCAGCATTCCCAAACCATGTTTTAACAAGTGCCAGCATGAGCAAAAACAATTGACTGGACAGTCAGCAAGCCCTCAAGCTAGATACCTACCACTTCTGCCAAATCAGGAAAGAACCATGAAGACCCATATTTTTACGCATATCCTGGGAAAATGTGAAGAGAACATAGTGTCACACATGAGTTCTGCCCTACCAGTTCTATAGCCATTCCATAAAAATCATATTATTGTGTTAAGAGGATCTCCTTGTGTAGTTTTCTTGCCCTTCCCATTCCTGAGGCAGCAGCACCCATACCTATATTGCTCTCAATAGATACTTACCTGCCCAACTTGCTCTTAAAAACCTCCAAAAGCAATACTACCGAGATGATCAATTTCCATGCTCAGCTGTCTTGCTACATAGCTCTTTCCTTGAGAGATAACTAAAACCTCCATCGCTGTAATGTAAGCCTATTACTCCTTTTGTCCCTTTGATTTATTCCCTCCCTTACCTGTATTTGAAGACCATAATCATGTACCCCTTCTGCCTTCCTTTCTCTAATGTGAGCAAAGCCAGGACTCCTGCAGCAGCTGTGCATGGTGGGCAGCTCCCTCCAGACCCTTTCAGAGCCTCCCTTACTGCTCTAAGCAGCATGCAAGGGCTGCATTTACACCTCCCAGCCTGGCATTGCTGACTCCTATCTGAAATATGGCCCTCCCCCAGCAGTCTCCTCTCTGTATTCCCCACTCCTGCCTCCGTGCAAACGTGCATTTGTCCTTACAGAAGTGCATCGTCTGCTCAGACCACTTCTTCAGCTTGGCAGGACTGTTTGAACACCGAGGCTGTCCCCCAGTGGATCTGCATCCTTTCTCACCTTAGTGCCCCCTGTACTTTTATAAGCACGCTCTCTACTTCATTTAAGTCATTAGTGAAAATAATCTTCCATTAGTCACTATCCTTTTGGATAACTAGCTAGAGGTAACTACTGAGTACAATTTCCTACAAATCACATAACCCCATTCAGTTTCATCAAATCCAGGTTTCCCCTCACTTATGTGACTGTCATCACAGACAAAAACCTTACTAAAAAAAAAAAAGACATTTTTGCTTTTCCTTTACTAACAACACCCATCCTAGGAGGGCATCAGGCTGATATATGATTAGCTCACATCTAACAATGTTGGTTGTCATTCACCTTAGTTATTGTCTAGGTGATTAGAAATTATTTGATTTTGCTTATTAACATTCCCTCTGTTGTATTCCTGGTTCAAAACTGAGGCCAAGTAATCTGTAGCTTCCTAATACCTCCGTTCTCTTTCCCCCCACCCCTCTCTAAAAACCCTAAATTTGCCCTTTACAGTCTTCTGAAACTCGCTTCCCCTCCACTTCTGGGAGGGGATTGCCAATGGCTCACTATTTCAACATTACATCTATCATAGCTGGACTTCTTATCTTGTTGCCACTAACGATAGTTAACAGTCCAATCACAATCACCAAAGGGTGAAGGTTAAAGCAGAAAAGGCATATAACACTTCTGCCTTCCCAGCGTCAGTGACAGGCAAATAGGTGTTTCTTTCCTTTGGGTACCCATAGAAATATTTTCATGTTCATACTCTTACTACTAATGTATTTGTTTTCTTATATTGCATACAATTTTGTACCTGTTAATCGCTCAGGAAAAAGCCTCAAAATATCTTCAGAAAACTGGGTTGAAATAGATTTAACTTTATAGGTGAAAAAAAGGTACAGAAGAGCAGAAGGCGGACATTTTAAGCTTCAAGACTTCAATTTATCAACCACCCACACAGAAAGCCTGATTTTCAGAGGAAAATAGCTCAGCCTTTGGGCTCCCATTTGTCACGATTACCACGAAAAACTGAGAGGCTTAACCTGCCCTAGCAGGGACAGAATTGAATTCAGGAGCTCCGGAGCACATAACCATCAACAACAGGTGCCTCTGCCCCACAGCTTTTATCCAGAAATGCCCAAGAGCAAGACAGTCCTGTAAGACAGGCTGGAAACAATGTCTTTTCACCCTCCTCTTTTCCTCAGCAAGAGCCTTACCCCTGGTAGGGCTGGCATCAAGGCCAAAAGAGTTGGAGGGTTTTACTTTCTCTTTTTCACCTCTTTATTCTTCTCCTGATTGTGTAAGCAGTTTTGAGTGTTCTAACTCACATGAGTAAAGGCTTCTGGAGAAAGGAAGGGAAGATTACACAGCTTATTTAATGAAAGTCAGACTCTTTCATCCTCTCCACATTCACCCCTTCTAGCTCCCTAAATCCAGGGCGGCAAAGACTTCATTCTTGGCAAACTCCAAACAACCTATCTCTGCACCTCATCCATCGCACATTACTAGCTGCCTTTGTTCTTGACCTAATCCCTTCTCTGACCAAATGTCACCAGTCCCAGATGTCTGCCCAGTTACTCTGATCCCTGTTTCTGTTTTTGCGAAAGAAGGGAGGCAAACTCAGATCATTCTAATACCAAACCAGAAAAATCTGAGTTACCAGTACACAAGTTTTCCTGCCATATGAAACTTTAACAGGTTTTTTTTGTTCCTCTTACTGACATGGTTGTGATGGATTATTACTGCCTTCATTTTTGCAGATAGAGAAACTAAGAAAATGAGGCTAAACTTACTGTAAAAAGCTTCACATCATTCCTTTGAGCAGACCTAGGAGTTCTGACACTCCCACCTACTGCAACAGGAATACAGATTAGATCAACACCAGTGCCTTTGAAAACCCCACCCTACTTTTCTGGCTCAAAGCAGTTTGAAACCTAACTCCCAGGCTCGTCTTAGTCAGTCAGTAAACGCTACGTCTGTTTCTAGGAAGTTATAAACATAGCATTCTGCAAAACAATTGTGCAAAATCTCTGGAAAACTAAAGAAACTCTACAAAAATGCATAAAGCTACTCTACTTAGGTATTACCAACATGGACTTGAAGCCATTTTCCATAAAACACACAAAAGGGCAAGATATTATAAACTCTGCAGCTGCTGATCTGCTCAACACATCTAATGCAATATTCAGTCTTTTCCAGAAATAGAAGTCAATTATGACTAGCATTATTAATGTAGAGGCAATATGTAAATATGCAGAGCTGCCAACCCTGGAGTGAACAGAGTAGACATTTCTTGTTAGGTTACTGCTGAGACTTTTCTACAGCCCTGGTTCCTGACGAAGTTTGAGTAAATGTGTTTACATAGTCATTTCAAAATGTGAAAACTATTTTAAGTTGCTGCCATAATCAAGATCAATGGCATAATGTTTAGTGAAGTGTTAGATGACCAAAAATTGCAGTATGAGTCCACCTTAGAAGGTGTTAGCAATTCAGTCCAGCACTGCTTTGAAAATCCCAAACCTTCACTGAGGTTCCAGAATGCCACATCTCTGCTCTTGGTACCTTACAGCCCGTCAGCTTCTGCAATACTTATGAGATTTTCCTAAATAGCATGAAAGAAATATTGCTACAGTTTAAAACAACTTATCACCACACTAACAGTGAAATCAGTTAAAATAAATTAGAGGTGGGTGAATTGGTTAATATATTTTGCAGTGCATTTCAAAATGGGGACAAGCTGCACAATAAACCCTGATAAAGTGTTACCACCAATTCTGACACGCCTCAAACCCCAGACCCTCGGCACAGAGCTAGCAGCCGATGCACCACTTCAGCTCAGAATCGCAGAATAGGTAGTTAGTGTCAATCCCTAAATGCTTTCCGTAGAATTTACCCAGTGTGTGTAAGTTTTTCAAAATATCTAAATAGTTCAAGAGTATAAGCCTCTTAAATTCAAGACGACTTTGAAGGCTTCTAGGTCATTCAGGCAGTCCTGAAAACTTTCTCCATGGCTTGTGTCAGTCAACTGGAGCCTTTCACACCCAACATACAAGTTCAGCTTTAGCCCAAAACTGTTTCTAATAAACAGTTACTGGATGCCATGGAGTCAGTTGGTTTTATTTCATCTTCTAGGGTACAAAGGTCAAAGTTACCAAATAACTTTTCTGTTTGTCATAGTAGCAGATGGCAAAATGGATCAAATGGGCATGAAAACAGTTATGAAAACTGTTATGACAACATTTCTTTCATCAGTTATGACAGAGATGACTGTGACAGAACTGAGGGCCACAGGTGGCAGATCACACATTGAAGCTCTGTGCAGCATGTCAAAATTAACAGAGGGCGTCAGCACACAGATGACCAAGAACATGTTCAAACCAGTCAGAGCCTATGTGCACAGGTGCACACAAAGGGAGGAAAAATACAAAACCCCTTCTACACACCACAACTGTAGAAAATGTTACCATTAAAATAAATTTCCTATCTCCCACTTTAAACTTCTGAGGATCAGGCCACCAGATTGCAGGAAGCACGTATATATGTCAAATAAAGCTGACTGCAAAAAAAGAGAAGCAGACTCTTCCTAAAGCAGAAGGCAATACTTTCATTCTCATAGCTTTGTTAAGCATTGATGAAACAAAAACATTACTGACATTATAACACACAGTTTATTAGAACTATATACTTCTGGCATGTATGGCAGGAAAGCAACATACCTGTGATTCAAAGCTATAGCAAGACAAACCGCTGATCAAACTGCTGTTTGATCTCTGTACTGACCTGGGCTCTGCAGAATGTATCTCAAGCAGTACTATGCACCCTAAGGTTAACACTGTGAAGATTGCTCACTGTTGAGTATTAACTTGCACTTGGACTGCCTCTCCGTGATCACAGCTCCTTTCTTCCAGGTCTCAGAAATAGGTGCCCAAAACTGTCAGCATTTCCTCAGCCTTAGATGTCATGTTGTTTAGGTCAGGCACTGACCACAGGCAGCCTGGAGACAAACCTTCACCATTTTTCCTCAATGTGTATGTATATGTTTATGTATATATATATATATAAAAATAAGCACACATAACAACATACTAAAAGGTGGAGGCTGTGTTGCTCAGGTGATCAGGAAACTACTCCACACCTTTTTACATAATGTTGCTCTTGTCATCCTTCACTTTCATTTTAATTAACATTTAGCTTTTCATGTTGAATAGGCACACAGGGCAAAAGCAGCCCCTCTACAGTTATGTTTCCCCATTCCGTCAGTGCATCCTGTGGGACGACAGAAGGATCCGGGTTAGACCAGTCCTCTGGGGGCCGCCAGCCCAGAGCAGAGCTAACCTCACAGCCAGAGCAGGTGCTCCAGGCTTGTTCCATTGACCTCTGGACACCTCCAAGGATGGAGGTCCCACTGTGTCTCTGGGCAACCTGCACCAGTGCTTAACCAGTCTCATGTTGAAATATTTTTCCTCATGTGCAGGCAGAGCCTCCCTTGCTGCAAGTTGCAGCTGCTGCCTCCCAACCTCAGGTATGCCCCTCAGAGAAATCCCATTCTGGCTTTCTAACAAGCTTCCTTTAAGCATTTAAAAACTAAGTTTTCCTTGGCCACCTTTTCTCCAGGCTAAACAAACCCTGCTTGCTCAGTCATGGGCAAAACAGACTTGAGTTGGGGAAAATTAACTTAATTTAATGCCAATTAAAATAAATATTTAACTACTGATTTGGTCAGTGGGAAACAAAGAGGCAAACTTTAAAACAGCTTTCCTCCTGCTTCCCCAGGCTCAGCTTCACTTTAGACTTCTCTCCCCGCTCTGAGCAGTGCAGGGGGCTGAAGTCAGGCTGTAATGGCTCCTCTCCACCACTCCCTCACACTTCCCCCTGCTCTGGCACAGATCCTTTCCATGGGTTGCAGGGGATATCTGCTCTGGGGCCACAGAGCACCTCCTCTTCCTCCAGCCTTGGGCCTCCCTCAGCTTCCTCCTCTGTCTGGTGTTTTCCACCCTTTCTTAAATACGCTTTCCCAGAGGCACCACCATCTTGGCTGGGGGGCTCAGCTGTGCTGTGTGGTGGGTCCATTGGAGCCAGCTGGAACCAGCTGTGTCTGGCATGGGGCAGGCCCAGCCTCTCCTCACAGAGGCTGCCCTACAGCCTCCCCCGCCAACACCTTGCCACACACACCCAGTATACCTGTTTAATTAGATGATCCCTAACTCAGTCCTACTGCAGGCCCTCCACCCCCCGAGCCCTCACAGAGACAGGGGAGGCCTCAACACAACCCTGCCAGGAAAGACGCCATTGCACACCTCAGGCTTTGCCGTGTCCTTCACCGCTAAGTCGCCTGCCCCCTTCAGACTTTCACCTACATAAACTGTTTATCCTCCTTTACGTTAATTATTTGCTTCCACTACACTTACAAAAAAGAAGAGTTAAGAAGTCGCAGCTGTGTTTGACCATGCAAGCACCACTGAGGTGAGCATTACTAGAAACAAAATAGGGACCAAAACCCATGTTGTCACCTCTGAAATTTAAAGAAATATGCTGAAGAGCTTAAAGTCCTTTAGTGGCATTGACTTCAGATAAAAAACAGATGGTGATATTTAATACTGGCAAAATAATTGCAATTAGTACATATTAGCAGGCTTCTCAGTATAGAAGACATCTGGCCAACTCCTGCCTAACTGATGGCTTTGGTAACTTGCCAGGAGGCAGAGAGACTGCCTTTGATTTGTATACACTGGGAAAAAAAAATTGGTGAATCAGCTTTCATTACAAGCAGGCTTCAGCAAGAGTCATATCTTCAGCAGCATGTAGCTGCCAGCAGTTACTTTCAATACTCATCAGAAAGTTACTTTCCTCCGGGACTGTGGGCCTTGCAGTCCTGTGGCTGACACCTACTGCATTCTTGAGACCATGACAAGAGTTGCATGCTATCCTCTGATGCCCATGTTTTAAGAGGATGTTCAGTAACTGGAGAGAAGTGCTATAAACACACGAGAGCTAGAAATAATTTATTACCATAAAGAGCATAGAAACCTCAGTTCATTTTGTTTACAAGAGAAAAACCATGGGGAAACGTAATTGTTATGCTTACATTCTCGCAAGGGGAGAAAATGCAGTTAGTGAAGGGCTCTTTAACCTAGTTGGGAAAAGGAAAAACTGGAGGATTTGAAATTAGTCAAATATGTAGAAGTTAAATAGAGAGGTTCTAGTATCAAGGGTGATTTAGCAGCAAACATGGTTAAACAGGTATAAAAGGCATCAGAAAGTCTGATAATCTCTTTTGAATTTAAAAATCTATGCATCTATATAGACAGTATCAGCTAAGACCTCTATATACTCTGACTCTATGTTGAGCAAAAAACCCAATCACTTTTTGTTGCCAAAGCCTGAACTGCATTGCCCACAACTATCCTAACATACCACTTGTCTCAAATGATATATATAGGTTTCTTCTATGGCTGAAGTACAATGTGAGACTGTTTATACACAGAGTAACTTAAAAGGTCCAGAGAGCAGAACCACTGGTGAAACAAATGAAAAGAACCTGCTGGGCAGGACTGTACAATGTATTTATTAAAAACAGAATGAATACAAATGAGACTTAATGAATTAAGCAAAAGACTGATCATGTTAGGGGCTCTCTGAATAAGAGGAAGCCATGCTTCTGTTCAGCCCCTGCACAATGGAATCAGCCACAGTGAGACTATCCACTCATTTTGATCCAAGTGTTTACTGGTGAGCACTGGAGACTTCATGTGTTTGCTTGGCTCTCTGCAGTGACATACAGAACTTTCCTTAGAGAAAAATGCAAGGAGCCAAGTCTTTTACCAAACAATGCAGAGTTCCAGGTCAGCACCTCTTTTGTTGATGGCCTTTCAGAAATTGTCACCATCAACCCTTGATGAAGAGCATAGATATAGTCAAAATATTTGTAAAATATGTTCTATCTTAAATTCTGACCATGCAGGATAAACAAGCTGTGGTTAACATTTCATGAGCTGATACAGAATCAGCTCTCCATAGATATTCAATACTGTAATCACTGGCTAGTTACACTGTGTGGAATATTTCTATAACATTTACTGTTGGGTGCAGTATTTGTAATAGCCTTTCCCTGTTTCTAGAAAAAGGCAAGAAGGTGCTGATTTTTGGTCATTCAAATGCCAGGTGAAATGCTGGCCCCATCTAAAGACAGTATGAGATTTAGTGAAGTTTTCACTAGTTTGAGATAGTAGCACTCAAGAAGGGTAATAAACAAAAATCCAGTGATAGCCTTTCATCCTTTAGCAAAGTCACTAATAGAACACCAAGGGCAGATAGATTCATTACATTTAATACTATGAGCTCTTTTTTTAGCTTTAATGTTACACTGAATTTTATACCATTACACTTAATGTTACTCTTGAATTTTTCAGTATCTTTAATATGAATTAGCACAAAGAAATTCCCAGAATCTCCTTGAGCATCCTTAGAACGATCACTTGTGTCACATCACACAAGGAAAAAGCCCTAAAGATTCTAAAATATCTAAAATATTATATTTTCAGATACTTATCAACCACCTGTGGATGCTTTTCCCATCCCAAAGCATCCAGAAGTTTCTCTTCTCCAGATGGAGGAAACAGCAACTTTTTAATTAATATTGTGTTCTGCTAGAGAATTCAGTACAGTATTGATACAATATTGACTATGTAGTCTTCTTGGTAATTAGATTAGTGAATCTAAGTTTGTTGGGGTTTATTTTTGTTTTTAAAAAAATCCTTTTCTTTTTACAAGATAGCTATGAAAGGTTCTGGAGATTTCATCTGACAATAAAATACAGGATTTTCCCAGTTTAAGTCCAGTCAGCATTTGCTTTAACAGAAGTGGAAGTTACAAAGATCAGCAGTTCCCAGACTGTAACTTCTGAATTGGCCCAGAAAATGGTATTAAACAGCAGAACCTACTCGTACATCCCTTATATACTGCCCAGCTCAGTGGTCTGGGAGCACTGGCAGTGGTTGTGCTGTGAGTTTCATGATGGCCTAATGTTCATGCATTAAGACAAGAAGCTATTTACAGAAAGCGCAGTTTTGTGAGGCATAATCTAGCAAACTGCAGCAGAGTTTTCTGTCCTGATTACTTCCTGAAAAAATAAAGCCATCAGAGCCTGTGTACTCCCTGCCGAGCTTGTCTTTTCACCAGGTGATACAGGATAACTAGCTAAAAAAAGATTAAGAGCCAACTTCGTGTGTAAGACTTAGTGCTGAACAGAGCACACCCATTCTTAAAAGCATCTCCCTGCACCGTCTCCCTGCTTGATGGGAGATTATTATTTGCCGGCTCTGGGCCAGGAGCCCTGCACAGTGTTATTCTGCTGGCAAAGGAGCCTCTGCAGAGCCCTATCCTCATTCCACATCATTTGAAAGTTGTGATCAGCCACTGAATGAAGAGAAAAAATACAGAGGAAGGAGTACAATGTTCAGCTGGCAGATGCACAGGCATATGCAGAAAATTGCATTTGTTCACGAGTGCTCAAAGATATGCATGCATGATATGAACATGCTCTACTCTCCCTCATACTTCTTTTACTCAAAGACAGCAACAGCTCCTGAAAGCTGCTACTGTCAGCCAGAACAAAACATTTATTTTCCTCTAGCTGATATCCATGGAGCGCTTCAGGCAGCCCATGCCTCTGGCTCTGGTTCAGCAACTGTCTTAAAATATATCTGTAGAGATATCCACAAAAAGAATAAGGAATCTAGGCTCAGTCACAGCTCAGCAACATAACTGTCCAAGGAGAAAACATTCCCATTTGACTAAAAAAATGCTTTACTGACAAGTTTTGCATTGAATAATGTTAGATCACTGCTGCAGTACTCAGATGACTGCTCTGGATACAAGCTTTCCACTGACTCTACCAGTGCACCTCCGGCCTTCTGTTTAGAGGCTAAAGCTGAGAGCAAATACGTTTTAGAAATAGCTGGAGACAAAAAAGTATAGATTTGAACAGGTGAGCAGTTTATGAAATTAAAACTCAATTCAAGTTGGGAACAGAACAAGGAAAACGTGACTAAGATCAAAAAAAAGGGCACTTAAACACCACAAACTGGGCAATAATTGTTGTGTGTAACTGTTCTAGCTAGATTAGCTTGAAACAATAATTAACACTGAAGTTTTCAATGAGCAAGAGAAACACTAACTTAAAAATTATCATCGATTTTTAAATTTTTCCCCCTTCCTCCAAATAGGACTGAATCATCTGGCAGGAATTCCCCTCTTTCCTGCACAAGCAATACAAGCTCTGTAATATTACAAGACCTTCATCTGCCCAACCTGCAATATAAGGAGATGCTTCTCCATCAGACCTGCTTCAACAGAACACACACTTATGTCATAAACATTAACAGCTTCCATCATATTTTTATCCTGTCTGAAGCAGGTTTTAAGCTTAAGTCAACATCAGATAGATCTTTTTCCTGGCTATACAAATTAAGCTAACTGAAAGTGTTGGATAAACTAGTGCAAAAAGTCAAACTTGACAGTCCAAGACTATGGATGTTCTGAAGAGTTGCATTTATTTTCTTCAGGTATCCCTGGAGCACCATGTATGAGAGCTAGACAGTGCAGCTGACAACCTCACATCCATCGCAGCTTTACTAAATCCCGGTTACATTTAACGAAAAAAATAACTGAACATAACTGTGTTGTTGCAGTGATCTCACATGTTGCTAGTCTACCCAAAAACCATGTGAAAGTGAGTCCAAAACCAAATAGCCTTCTTGAGCTCTGACCCAGCATCCTTTTGGGAAATGCTTAGGTTGACTTTCCCCTCAAGCCACAGACCAAGGACGCTGGTGCCCTCTTCTGGTTGTATTCTTTGGAGACCATCAGAATACAGTATCACTAGTATTTTTACTGTAAGTCAGTTTGCTCTTTGCTTCTGGTTTAACACAATGAAAAGCTCAAGGTCTTTTCTTGTATGGCGGAACCTGAGAATATTTTTATGTGCCTCCTCAGTAAATACATCACAGCACTGGGACAGGTATATTGTTACTAAGCATGTGCTATGCAAATGTGATTTGGAGTGAACCTGGTTCTGCCATTATCATATGGGAGACCAGCATTGCTGTTGCTGCTCATCTGCAGCCTGTTTTGCCATCCATTTTGTTAATTCCCAGTTATTTCTATTCTCCTTATGAGGGACAAAAAGAACAAAATGGAGATTGTTGATTGTTTTGAGATACATGTCACACTTCAGTTTCTGCCTAGATAGGGATAGGGTTTACAGTATTCTATGGTAAGCAGCTCACTGATTAGTACCAAATGCCTAATCTGTTGAATACTGTGGAGTCTAGGGCTCTCTTTCCTAATTTTTCAAGTTATTTACACATCAAAACACAAACAATAATAAACAAACAGAAAAGGCAGCTTGGCTGCAGATGGTGGAGGGAGAAGACTATTTCTTGCCAGAACTCAATGCTTTATCATGAGCCTGTTCTTCCCACACTTGGCTCCAGTTATGCTCCTCTGTGTTCAGATAAAAAGGGTCTGAACACCTGAAAGACAATGACTGAGGACTCCCTTATGGTTTAGCTAGGTATTTACTGGTATTAGCAACAGGGACACTTGGTTTTTCTGGGCACATTGCTAAGACAAAAGAGGGGTAGACAGCAAGCATGAGCACTGAACACAGCCACCCACACAGCCTGTTAGCTCACACCTATTATTTTGTCCTGCTCCAACAAGCTCTCCCCAGGACAAGTCTGCTTAAAAAAGGAGCTAGCCCTAAGCATCATGGAAACAAGCCAGATGGAGACAGACATTTGGCCAGGAACCAGCCCTTGCTTAGCTCACAATTATTTTTCAGTACCAGCATAGCCTAGCTAGACAAGCACTGTACAAAATTCCAGGACAGATCCAGAGCCATAATTTTAGCATCTTTAGGAGGATTAGGGCCAGGACTGCCTAGTCTTTCTTGTCTTGGCTTAGGTTAGACGCAACTTAATTTGATGAGGGTAGGCATGTACTTTAGGATTAACTGTATCATATGCTCAGTATCTTTCTGTAGACTGTCCTGGAAGTTTGTCTGTGCTAATTCTCTTCAATGTTTGCACTGCTGCCATCTACACTGACAAACCTCAAGGAGGGCAGAGAAGAGCTGGGACTGGCTGTATTAGCTACTCATCACACAGGTTTTCTAAGCCAATGTTTCTCTACAGGAACATCAGATAAAATGCACATTCTCCATAAATGTGTTGCCAGGATGTTCATTATGGGCATTTCATCATGCAAAGCTTTGTATTTTTTATATTAAGCAGATGCAATCTGAACAAACATCCAAGAGAAAGTCTGAGCTTACCATACAAGAGAAGAGCTATGAAGCAGACAAGAGCTAAAAATAAGTATTCAGCGAGACTCTTGATTTTCTGATGCAATGGGAAAATACATACATCCACCCACTATAAACAGCAGAGGACCTAAGAAAGTTCATAAGACTCAACTTGACAGGGCTCTAGAACATCTGAGTGGTATGGGATGGGTCTGCACCTCCTCCAGTTCACATCTGCCTAGCAGAGTCTGCACAGCTCTTTAGTATACGAAGATGATCTTGCTCTGGGGCAGTGGGTGCCGAGGAAAATTGCAAGACAAAAAGCTTAATTCCAGGAAGCAGTCACTGATGCTGCTGGCTTGTTTCTCATCCTTAAGAGCAGCCTCACAAGCTGCTTCAAGGTCACTGGCCAAAATAAGTACCAACCTCAGCAATCAGAGCTAATTCTAGTCATTTGTAGAACTGACAACAAGCAGGTATGTACACAGACTAATCATGCAGCCAGATTTCCCAGCAAGGCAGACACCCTTCAGTCATGAATTAACAGCTTAACTGTCCTGATCACAGTTAAATCATTCTCTCTAATCACTCAGTTACCTCTCAGACATCCTTAACTCACTCCAGAGAAGAGGAAAACAAAGACACATCCTAGTTGTTAAATCAGTTCATTCCCATTGAGTTCTGCTTGTCCATTTTAAGATTAAGGGAAGAATAGATCCACAACACATCCCCAACTACAAAGAACAGCTTTCTCGGGACACCAGAGGCAGCTACAATATTTAATGTTAGAAGTTATTGTTAAAAAAATTAACTACAACACAGAAGAAACAGGGTCATGCAAGCACAGCACATTTGGGTCTTCTGAAAGTCACAGCGTGATAGTATGGAAACTGCTAGAATAAGATTACAGAGGTTTTTGTTTGTTTCTAATACCAATGTTGAAGAGCTCTTGAATTGAACATCATGGGTCAAAGTTAAAATCCTCAACACTTCTCAATTCCAACCCACTCCACTTAGAGTATTGAATGATCACTCATGCTCCTTGCATGTGCTCAACCTGCTGTCTCACCAGTAGGTTTTACTCCCAGTGTATTGTCCCGCTACATTTTAACTGGGGGGGAAGATACTGTGACCTGCATAGAAGTCAATATTCAGGGTTTGAAATACACATGCTGAAAGTCAGACTGATCTTCACAGCAGAGCTAACTGAGCAAGATCAGGCTTGACAATTCTTAAACTACAACTGTTCAAGTATTTCCTGAACAAAAAAAAAAAAAGAGGTCTTATTTGTGGCTGTGGTTTACAAGCCACTAAGTGGGATGGTCAAGAATTGAGACTGCCTCTATTTAGTCTTTAACGTTGATTCCCCTTTATTTCTTTTCCAGGATATGGCTGTCTTCAAGGAGTCTGGTTCTGTTTGTTTCAAACACCACAGAAGGCTGTGAGCCTCACAGGTCTAATTTTTTCTGTATAGCATAGGCACTACATCAATGAAAACTTAAACCTGCCTTTTGGGTTGCTTTCATCTCCCTCCTCATGAATCCATATTCCTGTACACTTGATTTTCAGTACATCTTTTAAGTACTCTTAAGTGTTTTTGCATCTGCATTTAAGCACTTCATCTTATTAAAACAGCATTATTTCACCTTCATTACCACAATATGACCAACCAAAGCATCTCTTATACCTTGATCTGAAGTATCAGCTGCAGAGGAGAGCCCACATGAGGGGTAGGCCAGAGTTAAGTGTTCACATAAAATGAGAAAGGAGATAGCACCCAGTTTTCACCTTGGAAGAATCAAGGCTCACTCATACAAGAGCAATAAGACTTTCCCTTGCTCCAAATTAGACAAATACAACAAAAGGAAGTGAGAATAGAGCAGGAACATTCAAAATGCCATTATTACCCACAGATCTCAGATAAGGCTACTTCAGGATCAGTTTCTTCTGTCTCACAAATTAAAATTTAATCTATCTTGCACAACTTGTTATTAGCATTCACACTGCAGCATTATGCGATTCTTCACCTTAACTACTTAGCCTTTTTTTTGTTTCCCTTTTTAGCCTTTGGACTAAAAGAATATTTAATCCACTAGCTCAGTTGCAAAATAATGAAAAAAAACAAGAAAGCAGACAAGGCACAGTCTTCTTCAGATATTATAGTTCAAAAAAATAATCAGGCAATTTTGTATACCAGAAAATTAAAACTTTAAGGAAGTTAAATGCAACTATTGTATCTGTCTTACAGCTAAGTAAACTCTAAAAAAGTAAAACAGAAGGAAAGTTTGGCTTCTAGGAAGACACTGCATGGTAAAGCATTTAGTAAATTCAGACCTGGACACCTCCTACTGTGTTAGATACACCAGACCTGTTGGCCCAGGAACATGAGACATGACTGTGGTCACAGACTGTTCATAAGATCAAAACCCATCTCTTCCCCATTACTATTGTGACATGACCATACAAATATCTTCAGAATACTATATCACTAGGAAAACAGTTTTGCACTTGAGACATTCATTACTACTACAACACTAGAGTAATTGCAGTTTCAGTAAGCATTATTACTTACGAATAGAGAAAGGCTTATTAACATGGGGTTTCAGGACACCTTATGTTCAGCCTGAAACACTGTAAACAAGCTGATACTCATAAGCCTGGTAGATTTAGCAAGACTCTTGCTCAGTACACTCACCATTTCCTTGTGAAACAGGCAACCAAGAAATTCATCACTCCCCACTGTAACTAGGCACCACTGGCTTTGACCCTTATACTGAGCCACCTACTTTAAAGGAGTTGGCTGCAGGCATGAGTGAAGTTCACAGCCCACCTTTAAGACGTTCATCCACAAGCCATGAAATTCATTGCATGAAGACAATCCATGGATCTAGGCCCCCACCATAAAGTGGATACCACAGACATGAGCATGGGATATCTGGTCACATCATTATGAGTAAATATCAAGACAGATCATTTACTTGACTAGAAAGTGTTTGAAGCAAGAGACCAACAACTGCACAGGCTAGACTGAAACTGAATGCCCCCTTCCCTTAAAGGATATTTACTTTGGGACAAGCGAATTGGTCATTACCACTACCTCCATTTTGGAGGAATACAAGGGTTTACATTACTAGGAGGATTTACCAGCCCGGACAGGGAGGAGGCAGGGGGAAGAAAGTCTTACACACATCAAGGGAAGTGAAACACCTGAAGCTAAGAAGAGCCTCATGACACACACACTGGTATAATCAGGTTCTAAAATTAAATTAAGAGGCTTGTTAGCTGATACTTAGTATGTCTGTTGAATTGCATGTTATGTCAAATGTTAAGCATACTCTTGCTTGGAAACACATAATGCTCTGTACAGATTACTCTCGTAGGAAGCAGTAAGCACTGAAGGTTTTAAACTCTTCCAGTAAGAGAATGCCTCACTTACCTTGCCATTTAGATGAGTTGAATATAGTTCTCTACATGTTGACCAACACGATCAACTGATTTTTTGGGTTTTTTTTAACTGGTTTGGACAGGAGTTGTGTTTAAGAGTACCCAAGGTAGTGTTTTGTTTGTTTTTTAAAAACACTACCTAACAAGTAACTGGGGGGGCACAGGACAGTGTAGCAGCTCAGGATAAAATAGTTAATAGTTAGTCCTGTCCTATCACCCCCCTCCTTCGTGCTAAGAGTGAGGTTTCTCTAGAGACTGCAGAGCACACATGTTCAGCAGTGCTCTAGTGGCAGGAGGGGTCATCTCAGACAGCTGTGCCATAACACTATTGAATACCACAAGTATGACACCGCAGCCATCTAGCTCAACTCTACTGCTCCATATCTCATAGCTTTTGTCATTGCTCTCCACTGCAGTCTGTCCACCAGTGTTTGAAGTGTTCCTAAGGCTCTGCCAGCCACAAGCTCCCCTTCCTCCAGCTCCCTGCAGAGGAATCCCCCTTATTCACCTCCATAAATGGAAGTTTCACTTTTACCTCAACATTGATGGTCTTCTACACACAAGTTCAGAGTTCATAAACCACTTGCATCTGGATATTTTTGCTGTGATATGGTAAAGAAGTTGCAGAAAACAGGTTCTTTATCTTGTCATAGAAGAGAAAGAAACAGATAAGATACTGCAGCAAATCACCCGTGTCTATGAAGATATCAGATTGTGTTGGTTCAAGCCACACTTTATCCACTCCAGCTAGCTTAAAAGCCCTGCTCACAATTTTGTAAAAAAAAAAAAGAAACAAAACAAAACACACAACAAAAAAACATACAACCCTTTCCACTCACTGTTACTGCAGATATTAATTGGAGTCAGAAGATTCAGAGAGGAACAGTGTGATAAGACATTTATTAAAAGTGCTGCCAGTTATATTAAGAGCTATAGTTTAATATCCTTTTTTAAAAAGGCATCTAATTTAAAATACTAGCTAAAAACCATTCTGATCACTATGGCTACATGACCTGCAGTGCTCTATGAAATGTTAGACCAGCTTTGCTGATTGGGACGAAGTAATCTTCAAGTTTAGGATCCACAGTTTCTATTGTAGAGGAAGAACTGCTGGGGGCTCCAGAAGAGACACCTGCAGGTACCTGGAATAGAAATGCAGTCACTAAAGATATTATTTTAGCTGACAAGTTTAAAGATATCACCTTCCTGTGCAATACACTGGGGAAGAAAAGAATCATCCTGCAACATTGCAGAAGAATTGTTATCCAGTACATCTGTATACCTATGGATGAACTACTTTTCTGGTCAGAAAAGTTTTCCCCCCCAAGAGGCTGAGAGAGGCTTCCATTTCAGGAATAGAAGCTGACCACTATGAGAAGTTTGTCAGCTACAGCAGCTGTAGCCCAAATTGCTAAACCAGAGTCATCCTGTGCTTATAGCCTCCAAGTTACAGAACACTGGCTTCCTGATCACTTACTTCGAGTGCTTATACTTCTCCTTAATTGCTTGCAGTTGGCAATGGGGAGCATCAAGGCATGCTTTATGCAGATCAGTCAGGCAAGGCACTATCTCACTTAATGAATACCCAGTGAACACAGCAAGTGTTTCCGGCTGGTCAGAGGAGAAAAACCAGTGTTACTCTATTGTAGGCAACATTCATGTAGAAGATCATTTTCTACAGAAGCAGAAACCATTTTCACTACATCAGTGCTCATCTAGATTCTTTAGGTTTGAAAAGGATTCAAGTGTATCCTGCCATCAGTTTCACTCTAGGTCTTCCTTGGCACCAGGAGATATGACAAGAAGCTCCTTCTGCTCTAAGCATGTGGCATCCATTACATCTCTTCTGGATCCTGCTCTCTGCTAAAGCTATTCCTCCAACACACAGCTGAGAGGCCTATCAAGGCTTGCATTAAAGCAGCCACTCAGTGTAATCACTCCACTCAGGTAGACACATTCAGCTCTCCTCTCCCTCCCAGAAAGCCCCTGAATTGTATTTGGTGGAGCAGTTTTGGAGATGAAAGACTAACAAGGCCTTCGGTACAGACTTGATGTAAGTGAGCAAGACAGCAAGGTCCCTCCCATTTCAGAGAAGAGGCAGGATATTTCAGGTTGATTTAACATTCATTTATCAGGTAGTCCCATTAGCTCAGGAACAGCTACTCATCCTAGGATTTCAGCCTTTATAACAACATACTTTGAAGCTACTTCTTCTGCTTCTCAGCCTAATTCTAAAAATAATAAAATGCTTCAGCTACTCTTTAACATGCAGTTGTTATTCTTACCCAGAAAGACCTGTTCACCGTATAGTTTGCTAGACAGTAGGCTGCTGCAGCAGTTTGTGAAGGAAGGTACTTCAGAAAAGGATCAGCTTCAAGGAGACTCAGCTCTGCAAGATACTGAACAAAAAAACCACAAGTTTTTCAGACAGAATGAGCCTAGCTGGTACAATCAGTCCAATACAGCAAGCACTGAAAACTGAGTGGTCTCAGTTTCATGTAAAAAAACATGAATTGCATGTCTGGTGGGTAGAAATAGCATTCTAGTCCTGTTGATCTTACAGGAGAACTTTTACATGTTTCAACGGGGACAGAAAGACCACACTTTGTCAAAGCCTGAACAATCTACACTGTAATCTGAAGTTCTGGTCCCATCATCAGCTCTGATGTAATTTTACAGATAGAGACTTAGAAAATTAATGTTTTATAAAAATAACAAAGACACACTCTTCCTATCCTCCAACGCTCTTGTTCACACAGGTGGACCTCACCTGGAGATGAGGGATAAATGGACAGCTCTAAGAAATTGAATTAGGGCTTTGTTGGACTAGAGTCGTTGTACAATCCCATACCCTTTGCAGATAAGCAGCAGGACACATGTTTTGCTATAAGCTTGGGTTAACGTGTTTCTAAGCAAGGTTGCCTATGCAGCTATGCAAGGCAACTGTGTCATTGTGTAGCAATATAGCACCACCACGTCTGTGGCAGACTTGCTATGCAGGCACTGTTGAAAAAACAGCCAGATTCCTACCACCTAGGGGCCTAGTCCCTGACCACTGCATTATCCCTGACCAGACAGATAGACCAAACTTAGGATTTCCATGAGACATTTATCTAGAAGTCTCAGCACACAAGCTGCCTACTGAAGGTAGTAGGCTACAAAACATCCAGTTTTAGGCCTGCTGCAGTCCCAGATAAGACCTGGCATAAGAAAAAGTATCTTCTGATAGAGCATAGTATAGTTTGCTCAGATAACTTAGTGAAATACAAGTGGTTCTGCTTTTAGGATCACTTCTTCCTCCTCAGTCCTAAAAGGAGGATAATTCATACCTTTGCAAAGTTCTCTGTCCTGATACAGACTCCATGCCTCTGAATATACTGAAGGAGGAACTGGTTGATGGTTGGGGCTGTTAGGTCAAAAGCCAACACTTTGAGAAGCAGGTGTTCCATTCTTAGCAGCTGCCTCTTTGTGTAGGTATCATCTGTTATATACACAAATTCATCCACTTCTGGTGGATAGATCTCTTCATATTTCCTGAAAAATAAATATAGAAGCCATATTTGTCAGCTTGAAAGTTATGGTAAAAGAAAGCTTTCTGCTGGACCTATATCAGGGTGATCACATGACATCACTAAGATTTGTGTAGAGCTCTTATTTTAGTCCTTCCTCCAGGCTAGGTAACAATTTAGTTTCAAATTTGGGCAAAGATATTTAGAGGAACTCCAAGTCATCAGTCTAGATAGAAACACGCTTGCATTGTTGACTCTTGACTAACAGCAAGCTCTCAGAGAGAGACTCAGCAACACAATGCACTCTAGACAAAAACCCATGTGCTCCTAGGCTATGTTGGGTACCCTGTCTACTTAAAGCAGTTCAAGGCTAATGGCAGATTGCAACTGTGAATCTACTGCAGCCTTATAGGCTAGCAGCCTAACACAGCAGTGTTTTTGCTCCCGCTGTTATGGTTACAAGGTTTCCCCACTACAGTTCCTCACATCAAACATCAATATTTTGCTAGTGCCAAAGTATGCGAAGTTGCTAATCTCAAGACATCATGAAAAACTACCTACCACTGCAAGCTTCAGTCCTTCAAATTAAACTAGAAGACTCAGTCCAAAAATAAGTTTTAGCTCACTGAGATTTCAGGAGATGAAACACTTACGCAGCCAGAAGAATTGCTGCTGTTCCTACAAGCTGCAGCTTCCCTCTGAGAACAGACATGCAGGAAAGAAACCTGTCCAGGAAGTTCACCGCCAAGTACAAAGTCTCC
The DNA here is from genome assembly GCF_000690835.1 of Fulmarus glacialis. NCBI lineage: Eukaryota > Metazoa > Chordata > Aves > Procellariiformes > Procellariidae > Fulmarus > Fulmarus glacialis. The sequence continues at coordinate 48,708 of NW_009230265.1, forward strand.
GTCTGAAGTTGGTATTCTTCCCCTACTTCCACCAGCCAGTCTACCAAGATGGCACGCATTCTTGTTGTGATATCTGGTTGCTTCCTCATGTAGCAGGGCTGGGGCTTGAATCTTACCTGTTTGGAGAGAGAGTTGAAGAATCAGGATGCTCACCCTGAAGAGACCCATTGATGGCTGAGCTGATTAACATTCTTTATACTTATACCAAAAGGAGCAGGAGTTGTTCCACTATTAAAAACTCATTACTACTAACTGTAATTATAGTGCTAGTAGTATTAATTAGCAGCTAGTAGCATCTCTAGAAAGTAGTATTTGTACACTGAAGAGAGAGGAGCTACTGTGTTCGTAGCAGAATAGTAAGAGACCTCCTGGACTATGGACAGCCTTTGCCATCAAGCATATATAACCCATTTAGAGGGACCTGAAAGTGAACAAATCACATTTTTTCCCCCCCTCTTCCTATTGGGGGGAAAAACTTTACTGCTCTGATACAGAAAGGTAGGAAAAGTTACTACTATAGCAAGAGAGCTATCAGTGAGATCACATCCAACTGCTTTAGTATTTTTGCAGCATTCAACTCCTATCTGCAAGAATTCTTCATGCCAAAGAGTCAAGAGATGCTCCAATGGTAGGGAATTTCAGGGACACAGAATAATCTCGAAAGATCTCATCACTGTCTAGATGCTGCCTTCAGAGATGGCCTTTTACTGCTTGCTTCCTCTCCTTGTAGTTCAGTGGCAGCCTTGGGTTATCCTGGGGCAGCCATACATCTTTACAGTATTGCAGCCCATCACAGAGCCCACAAATATCTATAAGCTTGTTACAAGCCACTCACTTCAGCCTCTCGGAGGTACTGATGAATGTCTTCTACATACTCTCCCACAGTCAGAGTTACGGCATCTCCCATGTGATCCTCAGGCTGGGACTGGAAGGATGTGTCCACTATCATAGGAGATCCTAAACAGGTAAAAGGAACCAGCAAGACATTTTTGTAATTAGTCTCTTAACCTTCTCCTGCTGTTTCTAGCACAGAAGTATTGTACCTCATGTAGACACAATCCAAGTTATCCTGAAGTCTTATTTATTGTAACATAAGCTATTCACTAGTTTACCAGCATCTCAATTCATAACCACGCTACACATACTTGTGCTGTAGATACGACCTCAGTAGTAACAGGAGTTACCTGTACTCAGATCCAACAGTAGGTGAATACCAGATGTCATTGCACTAGTATCCAGCTCACACAGGCTTGACTCCAGCTCTTCAGCCACTTGGTAGCTGTAGTTTTCTTTCTGTTCTGGTTCATCTACATAGATAGCAAACCTTTGCTTTGACGCAGCATTGACCATACGGTTGGGTAATTCATCTTTTCCAGATGAAGGGATGGTGTTTTCAGAGCCAGAGAAGCGTCTGATAACTGCCGCACCCTGAAACAGAGCACACAGTAATGCTGTGGGAGGGCAACTCAGGTAGAAAACAACATTAAGTATCACTTGCTTTAGAAAAGAAAATCACCTTCCTTGCCTAACAGACACCAATAATATAAAAGTTCACTGGAAAAACCACCAGCTACAGCTGGTGCTTCAGAAGTACCGCTTGTTGCTGTCTTGCTGCAACAGACTCCTCACAGAAAGAGTGAGATGTAGTCAAAGTCAGGAACCAGGGGAGTAGCCTCATCTCCAGCACCCACCACCAAGGAGAACGAGGTGAGAGTGCTGCTCGGTTCTGATGGGGCTGGCACGTGCAGGGTCTGCTCCACATTCAGTTCTGGCAAGGAGCGGCTACTTTAAAGTGCAGCAAGTTAAAGTAACAATAGGAAGTGCTCAAGCACCATCACAGACTTACGAAGGACTTCACCTGCAAGAATGCATTTTACGCTGAGTTACAGAGTTTGAACTTTTGAGCTCAAGCATCACAACCCCTAGGACTACAACGTGTGACAGGATACAGTCCTTCACATCACCTACTATCAGTGAGCCACCAACTGAGTTAGGGGCTTTACACAGTCACAACCGAGAAGAGTTTTTGTACACATAACAGCTGCTATTTTAGGTCCTGTAAGTCAGCACAATGATGTTTTCCCTACCACACCAGGAAACTCCCAGAGGGCCCAAGGAACAGAAATGCAGATGGACACCCTGCTGTGAACTTCAGCTTCTTGAAGGCTCTGGCACCCTGAAGGGAGCATGGCCAGCCACATGGCAATGGAACCTTTGGCTAAGCATCAGTGAATAGACTTTTCTTAAACCACCCCCTACACTTCTAGAGGGTAAGTGCCCAAGTAAAGTCTCACCGAGTCTCCCTTCCTTCCAGGAGGGATTATTTGTTCAAAGCATTTCCACGGGGAAGCGTCTGTAGATTAGGACTGAGTGGTTACCAGCAGGGTTTCTCGGGAAACTCACGCTCATTAGCTGGAGCCCGGATTCAACCACTTACCCCGCCACCCCCAGGCCTTTACCTGCAGCCTGGAGAGAAGGTGCGTGCACCGCTCATGCCTGCGGCCGGCGGCCAGCCCCAGGTCCCAGACCGGGGCAGGCAGCTCCCCCCGGCCCGCGG
>NW_009230266.1:0-24406 GCF_000690835.1 Fulmarus glacialis
TTTAACTCCATTCACCACAACTCTCTTGGAGCCGGCTGGCATTGGCTTTCTGGGGCATGGGGGAAGCTTCTGGCATCTCCTCACAGAAGCCAGCCTTGTATCCCCACCACTTCCAAAACCTTGCCATGCAAACTCAATACAGAGACATAAGGCAAAGAAGTAATGGTGCTGGGGACAGTCTCTGATGGACAAAAAATACAGGTGTGTGGAGCAGCTGGAATGGGCAGATGCTCCGTTATGCAGGGAATGGTCATTGCCTTTGTCAAGCTCAACAAACTTTATGGGACAATATTCTATCCACTGTTGAGCACAGAACCAGAGACTCACACTTCTTTTCCCAAATTGCGGTGGCAGAGCGTGCATCAAAAATATATATGCATGCCCAACTTTGAATGGCTGTACAGTTTGCCCCAGCTTTGTGCATTTAACTTCATATTTTTCTTACACACTGCACCATAACAACAACAAAAAAAAAACCACAAAACAAACAAAAAAAATACCCTCAATTGTAAAAATACTGTAAAGCTCACAAATTATTTATAAGATGACTTACTGAAATCCTTTTCAACCTTTTTTTTCTATGTTTGTATGACTCATTGACTTCTGATGCCTCTAAGGATTTAATTAAGTCTCTAAAGGGGTTTAATGTTTGAATGGTCTCTCTCATTAAATATTTAACACAGCAATGGTTGCCTTTTTTCACTTTGTTTCATTATTATATTGTCTTAATTAGTTTAACTGGAAGGTTAAAATAAAACTAAAATATCTAGATAGTGACAAAATTTAGAATTATAAAAATGTTTTTGTTATTTCTGAAGATATTCTTCATGGATTTTGAATGATACCTGTCCAGTACCTTAATATTTCTCGTACTTGCTGTCCAGTGAGTAGCTAGTAAAATAATAGAATTATAAGCTGAAGCAGAACATAGTTGTTAGATGATTGTCTTCATATGTGTCATAACATGTGTCATGAAGTCAATTAGAATTGATAGGCCTGTAAGTTACACTGAGACAGAGATAAATTAAACAAGTAATGAACATTCAAATGAAAATACAGTTTCCAAGCTATTTAACTAATGTAGTTGATAACAAGCAAATTCTTTACTGATAAGCACTTCACTTGTATGGAAAGGTAGGTTACAGTCCAATTACATGAAATATGAAATAGTTATGGATAGGGCTTCAAATCTAAATTATTTGTAGACATTAAAATGGGTACTTTCAATATGAAAATTGAATCAATGGCCTAGGTAATCTAGTCCACGCACCACGATCTATGTAACAGGAAACGTAACAAGTGACATCTTGCATTCTCAGCACAGAGAAACCAAAACCAGAATGCAAACTCCTTCTTGTCTCTAAAGATGGGGATTACTCAGACTCAATGTCAGATACAACGATGTTAGGAAGCTTACATAGCCTCTAGCTGTGCTGTATCGATGCTCTGGATATAGTACTTCAATCTCTAGAGCTGTCAACCTCACTTATTTTATTCTCAAGCACTAAAATGAAAAGAAAATGTCATTTTCCTAAAACAACTATGGTACAGTATTGTTCTTAATGACATTGTAGAGTAGCTGGAGATACAACAGACCTTATCTGCTCCTGACAAAAGCTCACTTTGGAGGAAAGTGCATTCAAGTGAAACAGAAACTCAGAACTGAAAAAAACAAAGGTTAAACCAGTAAAATATGCAAAACAGAAAAAGAGACAATTTACTTGAATAACTAAAATTACTTTTAAAAGGAAATACTGTCAGGCTGAAAGCTACACTTAGGAATTTTTAAAAATTGTTTCTCCTCTCCTGTTCAGTGGGTACTTTCAGTGTCAGTTACGGTTTTCCAAAACTCTTTTAACTACTCAAATCTTATCCAAAAGTGATATCAGCAAGAGATACAAATTCATGTGGTCATCCTGAGCAGAAGGCCATTGTACATGCAGAAGTTAGGGACCCACAATAAAGTTAACCTGAGTATGCCCAGGCCAGTGCTGTGCTGCATGGGGGTGCACATCTAGTGTGGCCTTCAGGCTGTGTTCTGCTGCACAAATCCCTTGGCTGCAGGATAACCTCAGCCACCTTACAGCAACAGAGGAGCCTGCAGGCAGCTCTCACTTGGTACCGGCAATAATGCCAACAGCGTGGCTTTGCCTTTATCTAAAAGTGCAGCAAGAAGGTCTTGTAAGAATATAATTTCTCTTTAATTGTAGAAATGATGAATAGAGTTGTTCCCTTGTAAAGAAAATCTTATAATAGCTTGAATGACCAAAAGGTGAAAATCTCTGCTACGGACAGGTTCTGCATGGCACGATGCATGTGGGTCGGAGTCTGTTAGATGTTACATTGCTCGGGGCTCCCAGCATCTAGAGGTATGTAGGGTTTTCTATGCTATTCTCTTACAGTGTTAAGCGGTAATAAAAGGCATTTAAATGATAACTTACTGAGTTTAAGTGCCTTTCTTACTGGGACCATAATGAACCAGCACCTCCCAGTGCAAAACAACCCACTAAATCAAAGAATATACTACTTGTCAATACATTTCATTTTTTTAATCCCCCGTCCTTCTATGTTTAAAAGTTATAATTTTCATCTTCTGGTGATCATATTTACCCTATTTTTATTGTTCTCCTTCTACTGAGGTGTCAGATAAGGCATGCAATTCCTTCCCCTTTCTTTTGTGATTGTTCAGGGTGGAAAATTCCAAGAAATCTACTATGTAGTATTATTTCATAAGGGCATGGGGAATAAAAAGCCTATAAATTTATTTTTGCTTAGCAACTGAAATTGCATGACCTTTTTGTTCCAACTTCTATCTGGTTCATGAACCTCTTATTGCTAAAGTCAATCTATGAAAGTCTTCATCAGAACCTATCAACCAGAGTATGTGCTCTAGGTCAACTAAAGACTTTTTTTTTTTTTCCCCCACTGGCAACAATGACATTTGATCTTTCATGTATCTACTATTCCTCTCACCTGTACTGTCTAAATTCTGGAAAACATGAGAAAACGTCTGTCTTGTGTCACTACTTCTTCTAACATACACATTTTCAGTCTTCTGCTGATCTTTCTTTTCCCTAATGATGACCAAGCATCAAGACTATGCACTTCTTTTTTCCAGAATAGAAATCAATTATTTTATTGACTATAATACAGTGTACATAACTGTTCAATGCTGGCAGGTTAGGGCTCAGGTAGTTTATGCTTTAGTGCAGGAAATAAAGACACCTATCAAGAATAAAGGAGGAAATGGACTAATCATAAATTACTAAGACGTTAGGCAGAAATGTACCCAACACTTTTAATATTGCTTAATTTCAGTTGTGTTATGTGTTGTACTGTATCTTGCTAGAGGAACTAATCTTCATTTCAGATATGTTCTCACATATACTTTAGGTCAGAATTGCATTAACATAATGAATATTGTATTAGTATAAAAAAGGGTATGTCATTGGCATGTGCTGTTTGAACTGTTTTACTCAAAAAATTTAGTAAAAGAAATTTATGATCTTAAACTGGTCATCATAATTCACAATTAAATAGTAGGGATGCTTTTAACCTTTCCGGTCTGCATTCGCTTTCTGCAATTCCTGAACAGATTATTCAGAAGCTCCTGTGTACTATGATTGCGTCCAAATAAGATCTTTAGCTAATGACACAATGATTTTCAGGTTTTGAAATCAGCTTTGCTTTAATGAATAATATTGGAAAAATAATATTGCATACGAACCATTCTAAGGAGATATGTTCTTTATTATGTATACACTAGTGAAACTGAAACTTCAGATCACTCTGAAGAGTTACTTCTTTTGTAAGGGCTTGGAATGATCACGGTTGTATTTATAGAGAGGTAGTCTCTTGTACCCAGAAAGTAATTAGGGTTTGTGGAAGGACATAATCAGGCATGCTGGAATCAAGCTCTCCGTTACACAAAAGACATGTTAACATGTTATCTTACTGTGCTATTATTTGAATAGCAAATCCTTACGAACAGGATGTGGCACAGAAGAAATATCCGCTGATTGGAAGAACTTGCTTGGTCTGCTCCAGGTGAGGTAGGTGTGATAAGATGATCAGGAATGAGGTCTTGCAGCCTGCTGGCTTTCTGCACTTTGAGAATGCAGAACGAGTGCACTCATGCACTGCAAGTGAAGGTCCAGCTGCTACAGCTTGTGTACACAGATTGAACGGACACTGCCAGTTCCCAAGCAGCTACACTGTGCGGAGTTGAAGGAAGCAGAGTTGCCATAGATAGTGCCCAAAACTTCCCCAAAGGCATCTTTAACTGAGGTTAACATACTTCCTTGAACTATTAGCCACAAGTAGGCAGCAACTGAGCATCAGAGTGATAATATAAGCCTGTTCGAAGCATGTTAGGAAAATGGTGCAATATTGATCTTCATCAATATTTCAAGTGGTGGTGAGACCTTCTTTTATGTTCATAGGCGAATGATATTACACAATCACGTGCCGAATTTAAGACACTGCCACCACAGCAGCGTCATCCTTGACTACTTATGGCAGTTACAATAATTCTGACTGTGGTGGGTTGACTCCGACCAGCAGCTAAGCACCCATCCAGTTGCTCTCCCCTTCTCCCAGCAGGGTGGGGGAGAGAGTTGAAAAGACAAACATGAGAATAGCTCGTGGGTTGAGATAAAGACAGTTCAGTAAGTGAAGAAAAAAGGGGAAAATACCCCCAAAACAAGTGAGTGATGCAAAGGCAATCACTTACCACATTGCACCAGCAGACTGATGCCTACCCAGTCTACGCGCAAAGGCTACTTTGAAAAAACTTCCCCTCAGTTTCTATTGCTGAGCATGACGTTATGGCATGGAATACCCCTTTGATTCAGCTGTCCCAACTCTGCCTCTCACAACCTTTTGCCCTTTCCCAGCCTATTCCTGAGAAGGGCTCAGTGCTGTGCAAACACTGTTCAGCAATAGCTGAAACATTGATCAATACTGGTTTAGTCACAAATCCAACACACTGCACTGTAAGGGCTAATATAAAGAAAATTAACTCCGCGCCATCCAGAGAGTACACTGATTTAAGTTGCCATTGATAACGTGTTTCACTTAAACTACTTTTACACAAGACCAAGAGACATGTCAGAAATACAGACTTCTTAAAATTTTTAAATGGTTTAACAGTCCTGATTGAAAATGGCAACAGTTGATCTCATATTTTTGGATTTTCCCAATGCATTTAATGTAATGCCACAAAGCATTTTTATTAAAGTACTCAGAAGACACAAACTTAACAGGACATATATTATAAAGATTAAAAACTTGATATGAAACAATGATAAAGAGAAACCATTAATTAGGAGAAGATCCAAAAATTTAGATATTTGTTACTCACACACTCCGTGTTTCAAATGTGTTCAAAGCAAAATAGATCAATATTTTATCCACAGTGAAATTCTGGTAGTCTCTTTTAGATTCCATTCACACTAATTCTTTTCTCTTTGTGATTCTTTTCTATACACTGGTTATTGACCTTGGTTTTGTTTGCAGTTGAGTTAGGGAATTTCTTCAAAACCATGGAATGTATAGTAAATGTGAATACAAATTTGCTGGGTTCGTTTACTTGCCTATTATATGTATTTAGCAGGAGTACTAGTAATACTTGAAAAACTATTAAACAGTGAAAAACACAGCTGTTATTTATACATCACAATAAAAGACACTAATATTTGGATAAATACTCATTTTCCTTATGCTTCCAGTAAAGCCTATAGATTCAGAAAGCTGACAAAGCAACTAGCTATGACAAATTTACCTGAAAGGGCAGGTAGTTAAGATTGCTGTTATGCAGACGTGTTTGTTTGTCTTCTCAGATTCGCCACCAGTGACCTTTTCAACATTCCCATTACATGTTTTATCAAAGAACATTGTCTTGACTCTTATAAGATCTTGCTCATAAGTACAGGCTATGAACTCAAAGGTTTGCACAGTTTGTGAAACTGGAAATTCGAGTGTTACCCAGTGCAGTCTAATGCAGCTTTCAGCATGCCAAAGAGAACTGATGATATTCAGTTTCCAAAGGCCCAAAAATCTGGCAGCCTAGCATTATGTGAACCTGAAGGAGACTTGTACCAGGGGACTCAGAATAAACAAAATAAATCCTGTGAGGTTGGAGCATGCTCATAAGGACATTTATCATCTTTTGAAGTGACCATTTGCTAAAATTTGTAAATCTTTGAGAACAGAATCTTCTGAGATTTTTAGCTTAGGCCTTTTTTTTTTTTCCTTTTTTTTTTTCCTTTTTTTTCCCTACCAAAACATAAAATGAAAATATTTTTAATGACTAAAATGAAAACCCTACATTTTTTTCAACGTTTTTCAAGAGCTAATAATCATTTTCTAAGTGGATGTATATAATTCTGCCAACATTGAGTAATTTCATTGAGCTAATTCAAGGACAGTCCTTGCTCCAAAGTACAAAAGCATTAGTATTCTTCAGAGAGTGAGTTGGAGGAGTTTTTGGTGGTTTTGGGTTTTTTTTAACATCTCTTACTACTGTCTTCTGGCTTAAACTTTTTAAATAGTTGATTTTTTTTCCCCAGAAATGGTTCATTTAGAGCGGATCACCTAGCACAAAAGCATTTGAGGAGGGGTAAGGTCCTGACACAGTTACAGATAACAGAAAAAAAACCCACAACAATAACGACAAATTCTCATGAACTGGTTTTTTTTGCTGATGTGATCAGCACTGCCTGTGTTATCACCTAGCTCTTTTATTCCTAAGTATGAAATTAATGCCAGATGGGTTTGAAGAATTAAGCTTCAAAATAAAAACAAGCTAGCAAACAAAATAAATGGACTCTATGCATACACAAAAAAAGTATGCAAGGAAATGATATTCATGTAAATCTTTAGATGATTGTTTCTCTCCACATATAACCAGTAGATTATGCCTGCTGCACTGTGACTTGAATGACAACTTTTTGTACTGCTATGGCCCTCCATTTGTAATAGGCTATTTGAACACTATTAGTTGCTATGTCACTGACAGAGGCTTTTCTTTGCTTCTTTACTAATGCAGCCCTTTTTCAGAGGGCTGCAATCTCCTGAAACGTAAGGAGTTCCCCATAACTTGAATGAACCAGCATGGATGAGAATGGAGGTATTAAATTTAATCCAAGAATTGGAGGTAATCACAGTGATATAATTTTTTAATTTACCTTACACCTGCTTTCTGAATTTCTGGGTGTCCTGATTTTGGCTGGGATAGAGTTTATTTTCTTCCTGGTAGTTGGTATAGTGCTGTGTTTTGGATTTAGTATAAGAATTGTGTTGATAACACACTGATGTTTTAGTTGTTGCTAAGAAGTGTTTACACTAGTCCAGGACTTTTCAGCTTCCCATGCTCTGCCAGGTGCACAGGAAGCTGGGAGGGAGCATAGCCAGGACAGCTAACCCAGCTGGCCAAAGGGGTATTCCCCGGGGTATACCATATGACGTCATGCTCAGCATATAAGGCTGGGCAAAGAATAAGGAAGGTGGGGACTTTCAGAGTGATGACGTTTGCCTTCGCAAGTAACTACTATGCATCATGGAGCCCTGCTTTCATGGAGATGGCTGAACCCCTGCCTGCCGATGGGAAGTAGTGAATGAATTCTTTGGTTTGCTTTGCTTGCGTGCGTGGCTTTTGCTTTACCTATTAAACTGTCTTTATCTCAACCCATGAGTTGTCTCACTTTTACCCTTCCAATTCTCTCTGCTATCCCACCGGGGAGGGGGGAGTGAGCGAGCGGCTGTGTGGTGCTTAGTTGCTGGCTGGGGTTAAACCGTGACACTGGGACCCAGTAAGCTTAGTTCATTCAGATGTTGTCATAAGGTCTGAAAGGAAACATATTGTGGTCTTGGTGAGCAATAGCTGTACTTCTTGCTATTTGACTTTGAGCCAATAGACTTTATATGTCCCCTTTCCTGCTCCATTGCCCATTTACACATTTTAATTTCTATAGGATCTCTTCAAAACTTAAAAGTTTAAATAGATGCATGTTCCTCATCACCTTATTCCACTCCATTGCCTTCTTATTATCATACTAATTGATTACTTGTTGGGTGTATAACTGAAGCAAAGCATGGTAATAGTTCATCTCCTTCTTACATATAAGATGCAAATTAGGGCAATAAAACATATTTCACCATATCAGAATCAGTCTTTAAAGAGATAGTGAAATGTGCTGGCCTCTTTGACCTTCACAGAGATGGATTTAATCTACTGTTCCACATTATAGAGAAAACATATGCAGAGGCCACAGAAGTTCTCTCACCAAACCAATGTATTTTTATCATATTTCAAAAAAGTGTTGTATGATGAGTCAATTTTCCCTGTAGTCAGTCCTTGGTCCTTTTGCTCGGTGCCAATTAGTGTCAGTTTCATTACACTAGAAATTTCCCTTATACGGGCTACTAGAACTGCAAATATACACTCAGCTTATTCATTAGTTCCACAAAGGTCAAGAAACATCATCTCTGAAGAGTCAGTGAGCAATGATAGATTTGGTCAAACTCAGACATGCCACACAGCATTGGAATCCACGATTTAATAAAGAAAGTCTATGTGCACTTTCTAGCAACATATGTTCTTTATTTGCATTTAATGACAACTCACTAAAAATGTGTCAGCCACCAGGTGAAAGAGTCAACCCATCTTTCAAGGAACATAGTTCTATGACTTACTGTTAAGAATGTAAGACACTGATTTGAGAAAAATGTAATGGATCAAAATACATTGGTAAAGCTTCCCCAGACCACTAATTTATTCAGTGACCTTGTAAAATTACCTGACATTTTAACTTCTGTTTTCAAATTGCATTCACATAATTTTCTCCACCAGTTTTTGACAAGAGACTATGAGTGTAAGGGATTTTACTTTGTGTTATCAAAACTTGTGGTTCATTATGATATAACTAACCTTAAAGAATTAAATCATAATTTAATTGTACTGTAAAGAATGGAAAGATAAGAAAACAGGAAATAATTATACAGGTACTACAATACATGCAAATATTTTATTAGAAAAAATACACTTGCAACGTATGTCTACAAGATAAAAGTAGGCACTAGATAAAGATGACGTTATCTCCCATATTAATTTATTTTGGGCCCAATTATTGAAAATCTATCCATTCTGTTGTAGTACATGTCTCTTGTAACCCCCTATCTGGATTTTTGGCTTTCACATTTCATGATTATACAAGCTCTTATCATTTGTTCAGGGTCCTGAGTTGTACATTTTAGAGGATTTCCAATTTTGAGAGCATCTGTTAGAACATGCACTTCAACCTAGCAACCATCAAATGCCTCTTTTATGTATTTATAGGTTTTTGAGAATACAGTTTGAATATTGATAAAATCTGGACTTAACTGTAAAAATACCAGAGAAGAAGCTTACACTATACATCCTCAACAGGTGGTATTCAATTTGATCATTAATTCAAATTTTGAGAAGGATGAGAGCTTTCTAGCCCCTTTTTTTCTGCTCATTTTTGACTTAAGATATATGCAACCTGCATTGATCATAGGGTCAAGGGCTATACCTCCTTTCTATCCCAACACTAAATGGAGTCACAGGCTTGAAACCTGACCTATTTTATGTATCTTATGGTTATGTGTCCCACCAGTAATAATCACTTTGGTAATCAGCTGTGGCCACTGACTACACTTCTGTGGTAGATTCGTGGCATTCCCAGTGCAATAACTGACAGTTACTGCGGTGTTGGAGTGAAAAGTGATATATTTGATTCTTAGCATAGCAAGTTGACAAATGCAAGCCATTTCAGTGATGTGACAGATTTATTTTCTTTTAAAATTGCTGAAAACCTAGTTTAGCCTGAGAATGTCTCCCAAATAAGCAGATTGAAGACCAGGTAAACAAAACTTAATATTCACCCAAAGAAGAGAATTACGATATTTGTGTCTATGGAAAATACTAGTTTTATCATTTTTAACAGCTGTTAGCAGTCTAAATACAGGGCTCACTGCTAGCTCTTTTTTCTCTCTCAAAGTACATACATCCATATTTTCAAGATCATATTTATAATTATCTTCTACTTATGTCTGTTTCCCAGTGTGTCCTCTCACTTTTCACTGTAATGGCACTTAAAATTAGTTGAGTAGTTTTGCTGTCAGTTGCTGCAGGAGTACATGAGAAAATGCATTTGTTTGCTTTCAGTCTGCCTTTGCTATTCACTGCCTTCACAGATCAGACAAAACATGAAATTAAAATTAAAATTATGTGATTTAACTTATCATACGAGTGTTACGGAGCTTATGATATCTTTCTGCCCCAAATATACTTTTTTGAAGTTACAGAGTAAAAGAAAGCACTAAAAATATTGCTTCTTATTATCTAAAAGAAGAAAATGAAAGAAGTAACCCATTATTTTTATTATAGGTCTTGTTAAAATACTAAATCAGATACCAGTACCTTAGAAATACATTTGACACATGTTTTTGTTCCTGTGAAATCATTGCTATTTCAGGATTCATGTAGAGATTTATCCTCTAACCTTCACTATCCATGAACAAATAAAAACTTGTACTAAAATTTACGTCAGATGCAATATCTTTATGAAAGTTATTCAATAGCAGTGAGACCATAGTATTAGAAATTTGTGAGAGATTCTGTTCTTTTTCATTGTCCTATAAATAGTCGCAACAATAACTCAGAATATTTTAACTTCCTTAAAGCTGTAGGTGTAGTTTGATTTTTTTTTTGTCAACAAACAACATTTTAGTACTATTGGACCATCTTTATGTGTTGTTCCCAGTGTGTGCTGGTTTTCTTCCTGGGTTTCCTTATGTTACAACTTAAAAACAATATATTAATTACTGTTTTATTTACTAATCTAATTTTCTTTTTCATAAGAGAGCAAAAGTTGTCCGTACCTGTGATGGTAGAGAGCTCCTGGGAAAAACAGTGGTTGTGGAAAGACCCAACAGCAGTACAGTGACATGCCTGTCCTACTTGTAACTTCAAAACCAATTTGTGCAAGAAGACCAGGAGTGGTCTGAATGAGCTTGTGCCCACAATGAACCTTAGAAAGGTGAATTCATCCCATAAAATGCTAATACAGAGCACAAGGAGAATCAAGTCAGGAAATGGAAACACTTCCTTTCTATATGATATGAACTAGAAATTTAAAATTAATATAAGTTCATAAATGGAAGTTTCACTTTCATCACAAAACCAGAGCATGACTGATGCCTTGTTGGCTATGTCTAACAGTAAAGGACAACAAAATGCATTTATATTTCCTTCTGCTTTCTCACTTCAAATATATAGTAGGAAGTAACAAGAAGATACTCTGTCTATTCCTGATGTTACTTTATGCTTTATTATGACATTTTTTTGGCAAACTACTCAGGAATCATTTTCATTTTAAGACATGTCAGAGTGTTTTAGAAGACTGTGCTGCATTGTACTGAATCATGATGCTGCTGTAAAGTGGCTGATGTTGTCAGTATTTACTTCCCTTTTGGGCTTTTTCCACATTAACGAATTTCTTTAGAAGTATTAATATTTTTCAAGCATATTTTTGGACAGGTAATTCTGTTCTTGTTCAAGCAAGAATATCTGTAAAGACAGTTCTAACATTTCTTTTTAGTTGTATGATTTGATCCTGGTTGTTCTGACCTAAATTCCTGTGTGGTACATGTTCTATGATTTTCAGATTCATGAAAATAAATAAATAATTAGATAGACAGATAAATAGATAAATACACATAGATATGTTGGCTTCCTAGTGCCCTGCCAGATCTTCATTATTCACTCTTAATCTACATTTCTTCCTATCAGGAAGCTAGTCTGAGTTCTTTATACACTGATAGAACTTTATTGAATTCTTATTTATGATCGGGTTAAATACTTTGCCCCTCTTACCCTATCCACATAATTTCAACAGAGGACAAAGCATTCACGCTAAGACCTTTACTAAAGGATTCTTTTTTTCTAGTATATTTTTCTCCAACAGGGAAAAGTGCAACGCCCCCAACTCCTAGAATTTTTTTGTCTTCTTTGGTAGTCCCAGGAGCAATGGTGAAACACTGAGATCTGTTTTGAAGAGAGGCAGATATTTACAGTGGGAAAAAAACAATAACTAAAGAACAAAGGTTTAAAGAATGCAGGTAAACGTTAGGAGCATAGAACTTCAAACTAGGGCAGGAAAAGAGAAATACATGAAGAAGCAAGAATCATGGGGGAGAGAAATTATAAACACACAGAGTAAAGAAAATAGTAATAATTTCATATCTTCAGAAAATGAAAATAAAGAGAAAAAAAGCCTGACCTGGGTTTCAAAGCAAATTCTTGTAGCTTGGACTGATAGGAAATAAGATATAGTGACAGGCTGTCTTATGAATAGATACAGTATTTTGTCTTCTAGAAAGCCACTGACTGATTCATGGAGCATATCGTTACTGACTTTCACTGTGTCTAGTTTTTCAAATCCTTCTCGGGCCCATGAGAGCAGAATCATCATATTTGGTTCTTTTAAGTGGAAATCATCACACATAAATAAACAGAAGGGTTTTTTGCTTAGAAGTTTATTAGTTTGGATGTATGAGAAACATAAGTACTTTATCAATACATATGTTACGTTGACCCATCAAAACTGGGACCATTTGGATTTTACATATTTGTTCTTCCACATTTTTATATCTGCTTTTGCATTTCCAGGCATTTACTCACTTCTGGTTTATATTCACTGGCATATAGCCCAGGTATGTAAAGAGAAAATAGAGTCTCAAATGTTTCAGTTTTGAAACTTCTGAAAGGCTAACTATCCCAATATCCAGAAATTTTGATCACATTATCACTATCTAACTTTCACTTTTGTAACACCATTAACTTCTGAAGATGAAAGATATTGAAGAAAAGGAAAAGGTGTAGCTGAGATAAATGAAAGTAATTGATGGTGGAAGTTAAAAATAAAACATTCAGCCAAGGATCCACTGTTAAAATAATACTGGTCAATATTATTATCTTCCCCACATTTTCCTCTCCCATCCTTCCTTACTTCTTTGCCTTCCCAGCTTCCATAGTCACTCTTCCTTTTCACTCTATCCATCTTTCCAAGATCATGTTATCATTTCCCCTTGTCTTAGCTAATCAGACTACCTGAAATTACTGTTTTGCCTTCCTTACCAAGCCTGTCCTAGACTTAGTACAGTTTTATTCTGTCTTCTGTTCCAATAATGTGATGATGAGCTTCCTTGTACTTGATTGAGATTTTTTCCTTGACATCCTACCCTACTTTTTGGGTTTTAAACTATTCACTTTGTCTCCTTGTCTGCTTTCCCCCTGAGCCTTTAATTGTTCCTCCACTTTATGTCTTTGTCTTTTAAGAGTGGTAAAGGATTTTGCCCTTCTCTGCATCTTTTCTTTCTCAACACTTTTTATAACCTTGTCAACATAACATTTCGCCCTGCTCTGGAATGATCATCTGCTACTTAGTTTCTTACCTCTTTTTTCACTCTGTATTTTCATTCTCTTGACAAGACCCTTGTATTTTTGCTGCTTGCTTTCTATTACTTGTCCAAACAAGAGGACACATGTACAGCATAGTTTATGGTATTCTTAAGAAATGTTTACTATACAAGTTAACTGCAACCGCAACCTCATAATTTTTGACTGGAGTAAGACATAAAAAGACATATCAAAGCTGTTGTGGTTTAACCTGGCAGGCAGCTAAACACCACACAGCAGTTCACTCACTCCGCCCCCACCATGGGATGGGGGAGAGAATTGGAAAAAGGTAAAACTCGTGGGCAGAGATAAAGACAATTCAATAGGACAGAAAAGAAAGGGAAAATAATAATAAAGATAAAAGAATATAAAAAACAAGTGATGCACAATGCAATTTCTCCCCACGCTCGGACCGATGCCCAGCCAGTTCCTGAGAAGCAGACGTGCGCCCCCCGGCCAACTCCCCTCGTTTTTTTTTTGTTCAGCATGACATCATATGGTATGGAATACCATATACTTTGGCCAGTTTGGGTCAGCTGCCCTAGCTGTGTCCCCTCCCAGCTTCTTGTGCACCTCCAGCCTCCTTGCTGGCAGGGCAGTATGAGAAGCTGAAAAGACCTTAACTTAGTGTAAGCACTGCTTGGGAACAACTAAAACATCAGTATGTTATCAACATTATTGTCATCCTAAATCCAAACCACAGTACTATACCAGCTACTAGGAAAAAAATGAACTCTATCTCAGCTGAAACCAGGACAAAAGCTTTAACAGTTGATTATATGAACAATTAGATTGCAGAATATCTTTCAAATAGAAGTTGTCTCACAGAGAGTTCTAATCTTGCATTCATATTTAGCTTGATATGCATTTAATATAAAGAAAAATGTGAATAAAGCAGTTCAGTATAGGAAACAGAGTGAATTCAAGTTGAGAAGTTTAACCAGAATTTTGCGTTATCTGCATACAAAGAGAACAGACTTGGGTTCTCATTTGAAGATCAGGAGTATCACACAGAAATGTTCACCCAGTCTAAAGCTCCCTCAACATGTCTTAGCTGTATCTGTATGACTATTTCAGGCAAATTCAAACAAGTGAGTTTAAATCTCTATCTTGTAGCTTAAAACAGACTGTTTTTTTCTGAAAAGGAATGATTAATATGCAATATGTACCGTCACATCATCAATCCTTAGATCTTGGTTGAATCCAATTGTAGGTTGATTAGCTAACTATGGGAGGTACTGAAAACAGTTTAGATAAAGAGTTCTCATGAAGTTGGTTGCAGGTGGGTTTAAGCTGAGGACCAGGCAGTTCCTTCCTGACACTGAGTTTTATTTGTTAACTTCCTGCTTGGGCAAGGTGGTATAACAGTCATCCCATGGCCAGACCTGATGTTAACCAAGTGTTGATGAACTTACTAACTGCTGACAGGTAGCTGTGACTGAAACTTAATTGATTGCATAGACATACCCTAAGAATTTATTCAGCAAATTTTAATAATGCTAAGTTACCTTTACTGCAAAACAGTCTTTCTTCCCTTTCTCTCCTTAACTATTGACACTTCATCTTTCCTGTCATCCCTGCTTGTCACCAAATCACCACAGGCTCTTCTCTTGGACTGCTACTGGTTGTTGAATTCTTTGTAAAAGTGATCATCTAACAGAAACTGTACCTCTCACAAAATGAATTGTTGTGGTTCAAACTTTCAGCCATGATGAAGGATTTTCATTATCAGTTGGAAAAATTGAAATGACAGAGGACCTGCTGCCAGCACATTGCCACACGTTGACACTTCCATATTCTTTTAACTCTGAATATCACTGCTAGGTTAGAAACTATGGAGTATTAAGTACTTTCAATTTAAAGTCTGGTACTACTTCACACTGTAGTAAAGATGTAGTGTTCATTAGCAACTCCAGTTTTTTATATTATATTATAACATCAAGTTGTTACAGGAATTTTGACTTACCATGTCCCACCAGAGCTTTTCATAAGTTTGGTAATATATCACAGGCTACTAAAATGCAGTGTGGAAAATAAAGACACACTTCTGAAAGTGTTATTGCTTAAAAAGCTATAAAAGTCAATCAAATCTATTTTTGTGAGTATCAAATTGGAGACAATTTAAAATACTTCTTCTTTTGTATAGTAGAATAAATTTATTGTTGTTATTTTTAATGTGTGTCCTGACACAATACATTTGGGATCAAAAACCATGTTTGTTTTCAAACAGTCATAATGCCAGCCTGCTTTCCAAGGAAGCCTTTTTTTCATATTCCACTCATTTCTGTGAAGGCTGAAGAGAGTGATGGTTTGTTATCATTAAAAATGTCATAAGTGGTGTAGAATTTGTCTGATGTAATCAAAACTAAATTGATTTTAGGTTCTTTGGAGGTATCACCTTACTCTGCTAGCCTGTCAGATTTTTCAAAATAGAAATAGGTTTGCTGTTCTACTTTACATGTTTTCACAGCCTCTGTCATAGTCAACAGCTTCTCTTAAGATCATTGTGACAGATTTAAAGTTCACTATAACTCCTTAGGAGTGGTATGTGATCTATTCTTCGGTCTGAATTCCGAAATTAAAACATAATTTGAATGTTTGCAGGCTGGGAAATGAGTTAGTGTGTTATTGGAAATGCATCTTTGGACTACAGGGGTGGAGACATAGAGTTGTACATGTACCATATTCAGGAGGCAATGAGTGGGGTTGTCTTCCACTTCTACTTGACAAGTATTCTTGTCAAGGAAGGAAACCTAAGATGTAAAGAAGGTTACATCTACTAACAGCAAAAGGCACAGCCTTTTAAAAAGGATAATTCCCAAAGAAGAAGCAGATTTGCAGCAAACAAGTAATTTCTCTCAAGCAAAATTAAGATGAAGATGAGAACCCAGAAACAACAGGGCTGCACAAGATGGGTCTTCCTTGGTTATTCTAGTCAACAGAATACCTGGTAGGTAAAAAATGAGGCTTTTCCACATTAATTTATTCTCCTTGAAATGCATAATAAGTATTCTTCAGAACACAGTGATGCCACAAAAACCTGCAGATTGCCAGCTTGCAGGGTGGGAGGTGAATCATATGCATCCACATGTAGAATGCTATATCCTCAGTAGAAGTGATTGGTCCATTGCCCAGGTATTTAGCCCGAGAGTGAGAGAAGTGTCTTTTACACCAAATAGGAATAATCCCAGTTCCAGCAGAAATAAAAGGTACAGAACATAATGACTAAAGAGTATTTCTGAGGATATCTGAAAAGGAAGAAATGTGTAATCCTGAACCATGGTATTGGTGGCTGTAGTGAGATTGTGTTTGCTTGGAGCTACCAGGTGTAAAAGCATTTTGCCCTATTATTTTTCATAATTCTGTATTTATTTCCTTTTCTGTTATTTTCATTGATATTAGATAAAATATCAACATTATAGAAGAAGATTAAGAAGCAGAAAACAGGATGAGTCAGCTGATAGATGTAGACAGGGGGGGGAAAAAGAAAAAGAAGAAAGACCTGAACTCTTAAGATATGTCAATACATAGCTACTGTGTTTGCTTTTTCCTACACAAATTTCCTGCATTGGGGAAAAAAAAGAAGATAATTTCTTCCAGCTCCCAGAGAACATAACAGAAGAAAACTAAGATTTCTGGGTAAGGATCTTAGACATCAAGCAAACCTGTCTAGCAGCCATTTTTATAATAGATACTTCTACTTGTTTGTAAGGATGTGGTAGTACAGCAGATATTAATTAAGGTCAAACTTTGTTTCAATTTGCACCGAAAGCCACATGCAGCTGTCACTGCTAAAAATAAGTAATTATTGTTCATCATAGTAAGAAGAAGTTTGCAAGATGCCATAATGGCAATGTGACTCTCTTGTGGCTGATGACTGTAATGACAGGTTTTGTATCTGTTAGTCTCCTAACTGTGCTAACGTTTGGGTAGACCTTTGATCCTCTGAGGTTATACTGCCCAAGCTTTATTGTTTCTATTTATTTTTTTTTTTTTTTTAATTTATATCAATTTAATCTATTCTGAACCACTTTTTAGAACATGTACACAGTATTTCTTTTCTAATGTTTTGCAGTAAAAAAACCTGTGGAGAGTATCTAGTCTCAGAGGACTCTTGTCAGTGGCATACCTACCATATTTCATATCGGAAGCAATAGTGGGCTGCTTGTTGTACTGAATAAGGGATCTGGGATGCCACAGACAGCAGGAAGCACTCAGGGACACAATTAAATGGGGTGTAATTCATCATCTGGAAAAACCTTTACGCTGAACACTTTGCAATACTATCTACCAATTGTGATGTGCAGACAAAAGCAAAATGTAAATCTAGAGGAAAAAATCCAAATCATACCAGCTGAATGCAGCAGATGATTGATTTTTATTAGTATTTCAGAGTGATAACATATGGTGTAGGAAGAGAAATTATATGTAATATTTCCATTTTTAGGCTTGATCCTAATAAGACCACAAAAAATAGTAAGGTGGTCATATACTTCTTTAGTTGCTTTTACAATTCTGGTGGACTGATCATAACCCACTCAACCCAGAAAGTGTCACAAATATGGACACACAGCACACAGGATAAACTTGTAGAAGTATTTGATTTCCCTTGGAAAAAATGGGAGGTAGTTCTTGATTCTAATCCTCAGTAGACAGAATTAAAAAGAAACTTTGTTCTTGTCACTTTATGTTGAGGATTAGAGTAGCCTGCGATAACGCTTAGGTTTGATATGTGGTGCACGGGGAGAGAGGTGTACTTTAGAATGCGATTCACATCTTTAGGGTGCAAAGTAGAAAATACTGAAAAAAGGAGACCAGTTGAAAATCTGGTACTTTTCAAGATCTAGCTGTTGAATGCTAACCCTCAGAAAATGAAAGCATATTTTGTGCTGGGGTCAGGAAAGGAAAGATCGTATACACAGTAGCCTACAGATTTTGACAGCCAGGGCACATTTGCCCCAGAAACAGGTCCATGTTTATGGCCATTATGGAGCTTATTTTTCCTGAGTTGGGGATGGAGCTACAACAGCATGGGTTCTGGCGGTACAAACACTTTCAAAGCTATGAATATGTGATGATCATCCTACCAAACCACAGGGACCAAAGGGAAAAAGTTGGAGCAAGGCCACAACTGGAACGGTGGTAGAAATGTGGGGTTGGGCAACGCGGTGAGGAAACACGGGAGGAGTGGGCAGGTGCTGTGCCGAGGCGTGAGGCACCGCAACTCAAGCTCCCTGTGAGTCCAACATCTCAGCCAGTCTTCGCTGAGTTACTTCTGATGGCTGTGGGCTCCTTCTGTCCTTGATACTGATGTTGTCAGGTTTGCCCAAGACTTTGTCCGTGCACAGGAAGAAACAGCTCTCCATACACTGAAAGCTGGGCTCTGGGGCCAGTCAAAGCTGCTAGGATAAGGGACCAGGTGGTAAAAAAAATACCACGAGGTAAAAAGAAGTTGAAGGCTCCCTTTCACCTATTTTCCCGAGGCATGATAAATACTGTTCTCTCCAGTTCTTATCCTTAAATAAACATTAACCAAATATGGTTATTATCTACTTCAAATTCCTGTTCTGAGAGGTTCAAAACAAAGTAATTTGTTATAAGAAATCATCTTTTCCAGCCACAGAAAGATTACTTTATGTCAACAGATGATGCATTTTCATCCCCTGCAGAATCTGGCTAGACTGATAATTTTTCAACAGAACTAATCATCACACAAGATTTCAGAACAAAATACTACTTTTGTGGCTAGGAGGCCTTTACAAGATGCAACATTCTATGCACATCTGATATCAAATAAATCCCTTTTATGGACCAAATACAAGCTGTATTTGGTTTTATTTGACAAGCTTATTTGACCAGCTGTATGCTATACATCAATCATTCCATAAAAAAACCCAACAGCCCACCTACATTTCAAAGATTGTAATTGGCATAATTTACCAAAGGTTGGCAGATTTCCTCCATATAATCTACTTACAAAATTTTAGGATGAACTGTGTTGCCTAAACACTGTGCATTGCACTCTTGCCTCAGCAGAGGGGAATTACTGGAAAACTAGGGGGAAGAGGTCAGAACTATAAGATAAATGGAGTGATTAATTGGTCTAAAAATAACAGAAAAGGAAATAATGGTAATTTGACATTATCTTGAATGATTTTCCCTAGGAAGCTGGAGCCCCACAAGGGTTTAAACACATAGAAATTGTGAAAAACAACTATGCTATCTCAAAAAATAGATCAGTAGATCCCAAGAGAAGCTGGTCTACCTCTAAATTTAAATGTGCTCATTTGTTTTTGAAAACGAAAGCTAATACAAACCTGGAAATATTGTCTCTGATATGACAAGGTTTATACATTATTCAGGTTAATTTATTCTTAGCAAGAGAGAGTAATTTTACTTATGATACAAAACAATGCACATGATAACTGTACTTTGTGTTATTCTATGCTTTCAAGGCACTTAAAATTTTATTTTCCTTAACACTTTTCATATCATTATTCATATGTGGATAAATTTATGGCCATGGATGAATTCCATCAAAACCAGTGAATTAACCCTGTTCCATTGATGGCCATCCATACCAGACCAAACTTTCTTATGCATTAACAGCTGTCATTTACTAAACAAATTTAGATATTCTGGAATTCACCTAGATACAGCTAGCATCTAAAGCCCTTTATGTTACATGACTATCAGGACTAGGAGCACTCTCACTATTTCCTTTGTAGGTATAGCACTTCAGAGTGAGTAATCCTGTAACAGAAAATTGCAAAGAGATATACTAAAAAGCTCTAGGTTAGATTTAATAACATTGTGTTTTCAGCTGCTGCTGAATGTGTAGTTATGTATAGATATTATAGTAGATATGTACTATTATACAAAAATGCATAACCATTAGTTAAAAACCTGTATCTGGTGCCCCTTAAAGCACTACCCAGAAAATTTAATGGGCTTATTATATTTTTTGTACATTCAATATCTGAATAAAACTTTAAATAGAGGGAGCGTTTTTCAAAGAAGTTTTGTTTTCTGCATGAAAAAGTTGTGAACTGTGAGTTTTAATATCTGGAAAGGAGATTGTTTATTGTGCCATAAAATGTATGTATGTTTTAATTTCAAGGCCCATTACATTAGGCAAGAGAATGCAACTAGCCTTGTAGCGTCTCTGGCTGTAGGCTGCAGAATTTATTTATTTATTTATTTTAAAAACCTGTAAATCTCAGGAGATCACACCAAAATACTTCATAAAGAATTTGAAACAAAACTCTTGAAACATCACTGAGCTTCAAAATGGTGCACTGGATTCCTGTTATCCGGCCTTCTAATGTTGCCCATTTAACCTTTTTATACTTACACAAAGTTTATATAAAGTTCTTCATTAGCCTGAGCTTCATAGCTCAGCAAACCTTTATAAGTTTTTCAAAACTTCTTGTTGGCCTTTATTTATATAATTAATTTTCCACTTTTTTTCTTTTCTTATTCATGTTCCTTCTTGTTCCTCACCCTCACCTGTTTCAGAAGCAGGTTCTCAGAGATTCTCTTGCGAGAAGATAGAAAAGCATAATATTATTACTTAAATCTAGTCAAAGATTAAAAGAGAGTGTCTCTGTGTCTTTTCTTTGTGTCTTTTTGTCAGTATGCAACTGAATAGGATGAAGCTAAAACACCTTAAAACATGTCCAACTAAAAAAAAAAAAAAAAAAAAAGAAAATAATGATGAGCATTTAATTGTTAGTTGTGTCAAAACTTGTAAGTAAATGCATGGTAAATATATATTGTTTCATAAATTTGACTTTGCAGTGTCAAAACAATGCCTTCAAAATGTGACCTAAAGAAATTACTTTGTTATTTCCATACAAACATTTTTACTTCAGTATCTAAGCTTAAGGTTCTTGATCTTTGGCAGAAAAAAATAATAAAATGAGAACAATTAAGTATTTTACTTTCTTATTCTGCTTAAATGAGAGTCAAAGACTGACCACAAGGAGTATAAAAAGTTACTCATAAATCTCTCACAATTCTCTTTTCTAGAAGACAAAGAGGAAAAAAGAGAGAAAGGAAAAGAAGTATGGGAGAACTTTTATCTGTCTCAAGGTTCTCAGATTCAGTTTGGTCTGAAACATTTCTTAAGTTCAGAAATTAATCTGAAAATAGGTCTGGAGATGTTCTCTATAAAGGAATGGTAAAGCTCAGATAGCTTTCTTCCTATTATCAATGTCAAATCAAATAATCCATTGAGAGGTGGTAGTCAGCTTAGCCAGTTCTATTATTTTTTCAAACATCTAGTGCATCGATTTTAACTAATTCACATTCTAACCCTGTTAGAAATACTGTTCACTGGACTTTATTTCAAATACAACAATTTTATCTTTTGGATTAAATTAATTTAGAGGAGAAGTTCTATTTACTTATACTAAATGTTATATTTTAGCATCTGCTGCTTTTGGCAAGCTATTAGTCTGGGCTAGAATTTGGTAGTTGACTTACAATACATTCCTCTGTGCAAAACTGTCTTGCCGTGTGCAAAAATAGTAGAAAAGCATTCCCTTAGTCACCACAAATGTTGGCAGTTCCAGGGCAGTTGCAGGGTTGCAATCTTAGGAAGGGAACTGAACAGAGTCCATGAAAAATCTTTTTTGCCATTGTATTTCAATCACTCTAAGTTATAACTGACATTTCCCACACAGGCATGAGAACAGATACCTGAATGTATAACATTTATAAGAGTATTCAGGAACTACTTGACTTACAGGCAGAGTTCACAACCTCTCCACACTAAGTTAACCTCATCTGTTTTAACATTAAACTTTCACATCATATGTTGGTAACATCACATGTTTCTATCATTTCTTTTACTTTTTCTCATGCACAGGAAGAAAGGTAAAAAGAGCTGTAGGGAAAAAAAGGATTTTCAAGTAACCAGAGTAATCACCAAAGAATGAAGCAACCTGTAAAAAATGAGAGCTCTGACTGTAAGAAGTTTGCCTAAAGACAAAAATTGTAATGTTAGAGTGACGTGATGCTTTGGGCAATTCCTGCCACATGTCTAGCATACTAACACCCAAGAGAGGTATACAGATTTAGTCTTGGAGCAGCTGTTATAGAAACTAGAGAACAACATACCATAGAGGCTTATAGCTGCATTATCACTTGAATAATAGACTCATTTTGACGTTTCATTGGCTTTGTAAATGTCTGCAGGTGTGGAAATGTCAGCCACATGGAAGGTATGATTTAAAAAGAGCAAAAAGTTTGTAGGTGTCATTCGTCTAAGGATAACACTGCTCTTTCTTGCAAGTTAGTATTGAGATAATTGAATCACTCTTATGGTTGCGTGAAAACTTGCTAAGCATCTACTCAGGTAACACCATGGTTCCTTGTTACATATGCTTTTTAAGAATGATGATTGTTTGTCACTGTGTTTTCAATGTGCAGTTTGTATTATCTTATAAAGTGCATTTTCACACTTTTATTCTAAGGGAGGGATAATGGTTCTTATTTATTAAGTAAGATTTCATTAGCCCGGTGTTTTTTAAGATCAAAATGTTGGGTCTATATTTACCCCCCATATTCAGTAGGATAGATGTAATTATTTAAACTGCAGTAGAATGAAAAAAAATGGCAGGGGAAGTATTTCTATACTAGAAAAATGTGTGTCTGGTCTAACTTTATGCCTTGTAAACATGCTGGTAAGACAAAAGGAGAAAAAAGCAAAGATTCTTGACTGAGAGAAGACAAAACATTAAAGAGGCCATTAGCATATAGTTAGAGCACAATTCTGATTATCTAAATGTCACTTACCTGAAAATTCACATTATCTGAAACAAATTTGTATTTTCCTCACATTTAGGAAGGAACCTGATACTGCTTCATCTAACACTGAATTTAGGTAGTATGGGGTAAGATGGGCATGTATGCCTGCACAAGAACTGATGAGATCAAAGTGGAGGGGGTCTTGGGAAGGAAATAAGAGAGCAGAGGTGTGAAAAAGCTCCTAGTATTGTATGTAAACTGAAGTCCCTTCCTGTGTGCAGGCTTCAGCATCTAAAAGCTTAAGCACATAAAGATGACTGTAAACATTTAAAAAGTCAATATAGAAGATCAATAGCTGCCTACCACGCTCACAACAGGCCAGCTAAGAGTGTATTAAGTTTGTACTCACACAGATCCACTCAGCGGCAAACTGCAAGTTCTTAAGAGTATTGAGTCTAAACTAGGCTGCCTCCGCGTATAGTAGCATACAATGACTACTGTCGTGGTTTAACCCCAGCCAGCCACTAAGCACCATGCAGCCGCTCGTTCACTCCCCCCGGGTGGGGTGGGGGAGAGAATCGGAAGGGTAAAAGTGAGAAAACTCGTGGCTTGAGATAAAGACAGTTTAATAGGGAAAGCAAAAGCCACGCACGCAAGCAAAGCAAAACAAGGAATTCATTCACTACTTCCCATCGGCAGGCAGGTGTTCAGCCATCTCCAGGAAAGCAGGGCTCCATCATGCGTAATGCTTACTAGGGAAGACAAACACCATCACTCCAAACGTCCCCCCCTCCTTCTTCTTCCCCGAGCCTTATATGCTGAGCATGACGTCATATGGTATGGAATAGCCCGTTGGCCAGCTGGGCCAGCCATCCCGTCCACACTCCCTCCCAGCCCCCCACGCACCTGGCAGGGCACGGGAAGATGAAAAGTCCTGGACTAGTGTAAACATTACTTAGCAACAACTAAAACATCAGTGTGTTATCAACACTATTCTCATACTATATCCAAAACACAGCACTATACCAGTTAATAGGAAGAAAATCAACTCCGTCCCAGTCGAAACCAGGACAACTACGAAGACAGCTGACTCAGGACTGGTAGCAGTCTTGAAGCAGCATTACAGAATTTAGGGCAGGTCAATTGTCCTGGTTCCAGCTGGGACAGAGT